>NW_022196007.1:0-208488 GCF_008641045.1 Pistacia vera
ATCCCTAGATGTAAAAGATAAGTGATGTGTTAACAAATATGTTTAAATAATGGTCAAATAACACATTTAGAATGAAATGGATCATTCCTTATTGAGCGATTAGGGCTCACCCTTTTATTGTTGATTGCTTTACAGGTAGACCAGAAGTGAAGGATGCTAAAGACAGCGGGGCTACACATGAGGGGAGATGATTTTTTATCATCTAGATGTTTTTATCCTGATGTAAATAATGTGAATGATAAATATTTGTGAAACACCTTTTGGAATATTCCACCCTATAAATATGTTTCGATTGTGTCTTTTACGGATAAATTCCTAAAGTTTTGAACTTATATGTTTGGATCCTCCATGATATTTTATATGCATGTTTTGGATATTATTATTATTATCCTTACACAGGTTGATTTTTTCTAAATACAACTCGTTCTCCAAACACGTATCCCCTAGATTCTCATTGAGGGATATTCAGAGGATACTTGACTGGAGAGGGGTTTTACATAACAGTGAGAGTTAGAAACAGAGAAAGAAAAGAGAAGGAATTAAGTAAGGAAAGAACCTAAGAAGGAGAAGAGTTAAGGGATTTACTTACTAAGCATTTTTATGCTCACTCCGTTGTTTTTCCATATTTTTGAAGGAAATAAGTGAGCAACGGTCGGAAGGACGTCGACAAGCGGGGAGGATTGGCATTACTGTCCACTGTCGCTAAGTTTTTGTACTAGTTATTTTGATATATGTAAACAATTATGTTTAAGTAAAGAAACATTTGGGCCCAACTATTTTCATATACTAATTATGTATGTTTTTATTGTATATGTTCTAAAGTATACTAGTAGAAAGCAGTTATTGCACTGAATACATAATATCGAGAGTAATCGAAGGTTGACACTATTTCTATGCATTCGTCTCATCGAGATAACGTATGATGAAAGAATCGAATTGTACGGTAACCATATTGTTGATAGGTAGCTACTTTGCTAAATCCGAATCTATCGGGTGGCCATGATGCCTTGCTAGGGGCCAATCTTGGTCTGTGTATTAGTGAGACAATTAATTGGTGTTAATCACGATATTGTACAATGCCGGTTTGATGAGGAGCCTATGGGTCACACACATAGAAGATAATTTAAGAGCCAAGAAGAAAGAAGGGCGTTTTCGTCTTTTTAGGCGAAAGGGTATTTTGGTAATTTCACAGTGCAATTAAATTTGCTGAGGTCGTAGCCTTTATTTAATATATTAGAAAAATTAATTAAGTGAAATTACATTTAAATATGTGTTCGCATATATTTAATTAAATCATCACTATTGTTAAATGTTAATATATAGATTAAATATATATTAATTGATTTTTAATTGAGATAATGATGAATTAAAATAAATATCTAATTGGGAGTGTTTGGTAACATGGGGTGTTTGGGTTGGAGCCCAAGCCTATTCCATATGGGAATAGGGCAACTAAAATTTCAATATAAAAAAAAGGGTTAATTGTAAAAATAGGGTTAATTCATTATTCACCTTTTCTTTGAAAAGCAAAACACAGCAGCCCCATATTTCCTCTCCCACGGCAGAAGTGAATTTTTCATTTCATTCATTGATTGGGAAAATCAAAACATTTCTTTTCTTCTTTAATCTTAAAGCTAAAGAGGATCTAGCAAATCCCTCTTTAGTTCTTTGTGATTGTCTTTGTGTGGACTACGTCGGTTCGATCCTACACTTGGGTTGGTAGCAAAAACGTTCAAAGAAAAATTTGGAGGAGCCTCCAAACATGCGTATGTTTTCTAAACTCATGATTAATTTTTCCTGCAGATTTCTACTTTAATATAAACTGTAAAATTATACCTTTGATCTTGGCTCTTTGGAACGATCCTTGTATTATGATTTTTGTTGTCCGCTGCGTATATGGATCGTTTCCTAACACGTAGATGCCCCCCATACACCAAGAATGTATCCTTAGTCCTCTTCAGGTACTTAAGAATATTCTTGACAGCCATCCAGTGACGCTTACCTGGATCCGATTGATTGGCTCTGATACCGCTGTTAGGAAACGATCCAGTTACGCAGCAGAAAACAAAAATATTTACGACATGGATAGTTCTAGAGAACCAAGATCAGGGCATAAAAATTACAGTTTATACATAATAATGGAATCTACAAAAAGTCAGTTTAAAGTTTAAGAAATCATACGCTCGTTTGGAGGCTCCTCCAACTTATCTTTGAACGTATTTCGCTACCGACCCAAGTGTAGGATCAAACCAGTGTAGTCCACACGAATATAACCTCAAAGAACTAAAGAGGGATTTGCTAGATCCTATTTAGCCTTTAAGAACCAAGAAGAAAACAAAGTGTATTTGATTTTAGCAAAGAATGCAATCTGGCGTGAGAAGAGAAAAGGGGCTTGAAATATTTCTTTCAATGATTGAATGAGTGAATTAAAATATTTCACAAAGTGTGCACTTATATAGTGCACACTATACCCTATTCAATCATGGAATGGGCTTAGGCTCCAACCCAAACACCCCTTGTATCCAAACATCCCCTTTAAGATATTTTTATTGTTAGAGTAGATGCCCTAGAGCCAATCAATTATTGTAGAATTGACTCTTTGTAATAATGTTCATTAATCAATAAAAGACATTATATTCTATATCGCGTAAATCATTATTATTGCAATAGGTATTGATATATGTCCTTAGAATGGTAAAACAGTGATGAGGGTACCAAGTGTTTCAAATCTTGATAGTGAGAACCCTACGAGCACATATGGTGGCCATTCTTGAAACGTTCGTAGCCCCAGTATTATTCTGAAGTAAGGGCACAGATAATACAGTAAGGCTATCATAGTGTTGAACGACCCTGTTGAAAGGCAGTGACTGATCTCACTTATCAAAGTTGTTTGGTGATAACCTGGTGCAACACATGGGTGCTTGCTATAGGCGAATACACAGTAGCAAGTTCACTAGACTGACCTACCAGAGGATTCCATATGGATGGTAACCCTAGTGTCTATGGAACAAATCCTTTAACGAATGGTGGTACATGTGATCCTTAGACTTGAGATCATCGGAGCGTCTTGTGCACCAATTGGTACAGTTTGACACTAGCCTAACGCAGTTCTATTCAAAGCTGTCAATACGGTGGTGATTGGCTGCATCAAAGAGTGTATCAAGACTATGGTGGATTGACAGAGGATTCATCACTCCAGGGTATGAGAGAAGTTATCTTATGGCGCAATTCAGTATATGGCAATCACACTAAAACTATGGCCACAGTGAGATTGAGTTGTTGCTCTATCTGGATTATAATATAGGTCATTGGTCCAGAAACTGAATACATAATATCGAGAGTAACCGAAAGTTGACACTATTTCTATGCCTTCGTCTCGTCGAGATAATGGATGATGAAAGGATCTAATTGTACGGTAACCATATAGTTGACAAGTATCTACTTTGCTGAATCCAAATCTATCGGGTGGCCATGATGCCTTGCTAGGGGCCAATCTTGGTCTGTGTATTAGTGAGATGATTAATTGGTGTTAATCGCAATACTATACACTGTCGGTATGATGATGAGCCTATGGGTCACACACATAGAAGATAATTTAAGACTCAGGAAGAAAGAAGGGCGTTTTCATCTTTTTAGGTGAAAAGGTATTTTGGTAATTTCACAGTGCAATTAAATTTGCTGAGGTCGTAGCCTTTATTTAATTTATTAGAAAAATTAAATAAGTTAAATTACATTTAAATATGTATTCGCATATATTTAATTAAATCATCATTATTGTTAAATGATAATGTATAGATTAAATATATATTAATTGATTTTAATTGAATAATGATGAAATAAAAATAAATATCTAATTGGGAGTGTTTGGTAATATGGGGTGTTTGGGTTGGAGCCCAAGCCTATTCCATATGGGAATTGGGCAACTAAGTTTTCACTATAAAAGAAAATGGTTATTTGTATAATGTGTATGATTTTCATTTTTGGTTTATTTTCTTTGAAAAGCGATCCATCCAACACACGACAGCTGGCAGGAATATCTCTCCCCCCTTAAGAAGATTTCTTTCGCCTCCCTCACCACTCGAACCCAAGACCAAGGGGCTAAAGTCATTTGGGAAGCATGTGAGTACCATCCGCCTTTTTATGTAACGGCCCCCATAGGTGGCCACCATGATCACACGCAACATGGTAGGATATCTCTCCCCCTCCTTAAGGAATTTCTAGCCTGATGGTACTCACCATGCTTCCCAATGACTTTAGCCCTTTGGTCTTGGGTCGAGTGGTGAGGGAGGCGAAAAGAATCTCCTTAAGGGGGGTAGAGATACCTGCCATGCTGTGTATCATGGCCGGCCACCTGTGTGGGCCGTTACATACACTACAACACACCATTGTTCTTCCCTGTTTTGCAGGAAATAGGAGCAGCGGTCGGATGAACGTCGAGGAGCGGAGAGTATTGGCACTACTGTCCACCAACTATGATATTTTGTATTAAGTAGAAAGTTTTTAATACATAGTATATTGTATTTGTAAAGAATTATATTTTATTGAGTAAAGAAAAAATTTGAGCCCACTATTTTTCATACGCTATGTATATCTATAATTTACATAGTATGAACTATAAGAAAAGTAGTAGAGAGCAGGTGCTACAGATTGCCTATGAAGAAACCTTTTTGTCGGTTGCCATGATTAAATCCATCCGAATTATGCTTGCAATTGCTGCATATCATGACTATGTGATTTGGAAAATGGATGTCAAAACTGCTTTCCTGAACGAAAACCTTGAGGAGGATCTGTATGTGACACAACCTGATGGTTTCATTCTTGATAGTCAAGCTAATTCGGTATGCAAGTTGCAGAGATCCATTTATGGACTCAAGCAAGCTTCAAGGAGTTGGAACATTCGTTTTGATGAAGTCGTAAAAGAATTCGGTTTTATAAAGAACTAAGATAAGCCCTGTGTTTACAAGAAAGTGAGTGGGAGTGCAGTAGTACTCCTAGTGTTGTATGTTGATGAAATACTTCTGATTGGGAATGATATGCCGAACTTATAGTCGGTAAAGACTTGGTTATCCAAGTGTTTCTCCATGAAGGACTTAGGGGAAGCGGCCTACATCCTTGGTATAAATATCTATCGTGATAGATCGCATAGGTTGCTTGGCCTAAGTCAGAATACATATTTTGACAAAGTACTGAAAAGATTCAGTATGGAAGAATCCAAGAAGGGATTTCTTCCGATATCACATGGTGTTTATCTCTCTAAGGAATTGTGTCCTAAAACACAAGATGAGAGAGATAGGATGAAAAGGATCACATATGCATCAGCAATTGGATCCATCATGTATGCCATGCTATGTACTCGGATTGATGTCTCATGTGCTTTGAGCACTTGTAGTAGATATCAATTGGATCCAGGTGAGCATCACAGGATGGCTGTCAAGAATAGTCTTAAGTAACTGAAGAGGACTAAGGATATGTTCTTGGTTTATGGAGGAGAAGATGAGCTCACTGTAAGAGGATATAGTAATGCTAGTTTCCAAACAGACAAAGATGATTATCGATCGCAATCAGGGTTTGTATTTTGTCTCAATGGCGGTGTAGTGAGCTGGAAGAGCTCCAAGCAAAGCGCTGTAGCGGATTCTACAATGGAGGCTGAGTATATTGCAATGTCAGATGCGGCCAAGGAGGCAGTCTGGATTAAGAAGTTCATTACTGAACTTGGTGTGTTTCCCACGATTGCTGATCCTATAGACATCTATTGTGACAACAATGGAGCAATTGCTCAAGCCAGGGAACCACAGTCTCATCAGAAGTCCAGACCTATACTCAGACGATTCCATCTCATCAGAGAGATAGTTGAGAGGAAAGACGTGTAGATTAGTAAAGTGCATACTGACGACAATCTTGCAGATCCATTGACAAAACCTTTGTCGCAGCAGAAGCATTAAAGGCACTTGAGATCATTTGGTATTAAATACATGAATGATTGGCTATAGTGCAAGTGGGAGATTGTTAGAGTAGATGCCCTAGAGCCAACCAATTATTGTAGAATTGACTCTTTGTAATAATGTTCATTAATCAATAAAAGGCATTTTATTCTATATCGCATAAATCACTATTATTGCAATATGTATTGATATATGTCCTTAGAATGTTAGAACCGTGATGAGCAAATCTTGATAGTGAGAACCCTATGAGCACATATGGTGGCCATTCTAGAAATGTACGTAGCCCCAGTATTATTCTGAAGTACGGGCATAGATAATACGGCAAGGCTATTACAGTGTTGAACGACCCTCTCGAAAGGCAGTGACTGATCTCACTTGTCAAGATTGTTTGGTGACAACCTGGTGCAACACATGGGTGCTTGCTGTAGGCGAATACATCGCAGCAAGTTCACTAGAATGACCTACCAGAGGATTCCATATGGATGGTAACCCTAGTGTCTATGGAACAAATCCTCTAACGAATGGTGGTACATGTGATCCTTAGACTTGAGATCACCAGAGTGCCTTGTGCACCGATTGGTGTAGTTTGACACTAGCCTAACGCAGTTTTATTCAGAGCTATCAATATAGTGGTGATTGGCTGCATCAAGGAGTGTATCAACACTATGGTGGATTGACAGAGGATTCATCACCCCCAAGTACGGGAGAAGTTATCTCACGACGTAATTCAGTATATGGCAATGACATTAAAAATGTGGCCACAGTGGGATTGAGTTGTTGCTCTATCCGGATTATAATACAGGTCATTGGTCTAGAAACTGAATCCATAATATCGAGAGTAATCGAAGGTTGACACTATTTCTATGCCTTTGTCTCGTCGAGATAACGGATTGTAACGGCCCCGCACAGGTGGCCGGCCATGATCACACAGCATGGCAGGATATCTCTCCCCCCCTTAAGAAGATTTCTTTCGCCTCCCTCACCACTCGAACCCAAGACCAAGGGGCTAAAGTCATTTGGGAAGCATGGTGAGTACCATCCGCCTTTTTATGTAACGGCCCCACATAGGTGGCCAGCCATGATCACACAGCATGGTAGGATATCTCTCCCCCCCTTAAGGAGATTTCTAGCCTGATGGTACTCACCATGCTTCCCAAATGACTTTAGCCCTTTGGTCTTGGGTTCGAGTGGTGAGGGAGGCGAAAGAAATCTCCTTAAGGGGGGTAGAGATATCCTGCCATGCTGTGTGATCATGGCCGGCCACCTGTGTGGGGCCGTTACACGGATGATGAAAGGATTGAATTGTACGGTAACCATATCGTTGACAGGTAGCTACTTTGTTGAATCCGAATCTATCGGGTGGCCATTATGCCTTGCGAGGGGCCAATCTTGGTCTGTGTATTAGTGAGACGATTAATTGGTGTTAATCGTGATACTATACACTACCGGTATGATGAGAAGTATATGGGTCACACACATAGAAGATAATTTAAGACCCAGGAATAAAGAAGGGCGTTTTCATCTTTTTAGGCGAAAAGGTATTTTGGTAATTTCACAGTGCAATTAAATTTGCTGAGGTCGTAGCCTTTATTTAATTTATTAGAAAAATTAAATAAGTGAAATTACATTTAAATATGTGTTCGCATATATTTAATTAAATCATTATTATTGTTAAATGTTAATATATAGATTAGATATATATTAATTGATTTTAATTGAGATAATGATGAAATAAAAATAAATATCTAATTGGAAGTGTTTGGTAACATGGGGTGTTTGGGTTGTAGCCCAAGCGTATTCCATATGGGAATAGGGCAACTAAGTTTTCACTATAAAAGAAAATGGTTATTTGTAAAATGTGTGTGATTTGCGTTTTTAGTTTATTTTCTTTGAAAAGGCACAAACACAGCAGCCCTTTAAACACTCTCCCACGGCAGAATTTATTTTGGCCTAAAATCAATTTCATTGATTTTTCTTCATGATCTTAAAGTTAAGGAGGATCTAGCAAATCCCTCCTTAGTTCTTTGTGATTGTCTTCGTGTGGACTACGTGGGTTCTATCCTACACTTGGGTCGGTAGCAAAACGTTCATTGACAAATTTGGAGGAGCCACCAAACGTGCATATGTTTTCTAAACTCATGATTAATTTCTGCAAATTTCTATTTTAACATAAACTATAAAATTGTATCTTTGATCTTGGCTCAATGGGAACGATCCTTGTTATCATGATTTTGTTTTCCGCTGCGTATATGGACCGTTTCCTAACATTTTTAATTTTAATTTATCATTATCTCAATTAAATTCAATTAATATATATTTACAATATATATATTAACATTTAACAATAATGATAATTTATTTAAATATATGCGAACACATATTTAAACGTAATCTCACTTATTTAATTTTAATATCAAATTAAATAAAGGCTACAACCTCAGCAAATTTAATTGCACTGTGAAATTACCAAAATACCCTTTCGCCTAAAAAGACGAAAACGCCCTTCTTCCAAACTGGTTCTTAAATTATCTTCTATGCGTGTGACCCGTGAGCTCCTCATCATACCTGTAGTGTGTAGTATTGCGATTAACACCAATTAATCGTCTCACTACACACAGACCAAGATTGGGCCCTAGCAAGGCATCATAGCCACCTGATAGATTCGGATTTAGCGAAACTGCTGACTGTCAACGATATAGTTACCGTACAATCTGACCTTTTCATCATCCGTTATCTCGACGAGACTTTGGCATAGAAATAGTGTCAACTTCGGTTACTCTCGATATTATGTATTCAGTTACTGGACCAATGACCTGTATTATAAACTAGATAGAGCAACAACTCTATCCCACTGTGGCCATAGTTTTAGTTTCATTGCCATTTACTGAATTGCGCCATGAGATAACTTCTCCCGTGCCTGAGAGTGATGAATCCTCTATCTATCCCACATAGTCTTGATACACTCCTTAATATAGCCAATCACCACTGTATTGACAGCTCTGAATAGAACTGCATTAGACTAGTGTCAAACTACACTAATCAATGCACAAGGCGCTCCGGTGATCTCAAGTCTAAGGATCACATGCACCACCATTCGTTAGAGGATTTGTTCCATAGACACTGGGGTTACCATCCATATGGAATCCTCTGGTGGGTCAGTCCAGTGAACTTGCTGTGGTGTAATCGCCTACAACAAACACCCATGTGTTGCACCAGGTTGTCACCAAACAACCTTGACAAGTGAGATCAGTCACTGCCTTTCGACAGGGTCGTTCAACACTATGATAGCCTTACCGTATTATCTGTGCCCTTAGTTCAGAATAATACTGGGGCTACGGACGTTTCTAGAATGGCCACCATATGTGCTCATAGGGTTCTCACTATCAAGATTTGAAACACTTGATACCCTCGTCACGGTTCTACAATTTAAGAATATTAATCCAATACCATTTACATGATGATTACGCGAGATAGTATAAAAGGTTTTATTGATCAATGAACATTATTATAAGAGTCAATTCGATGATAATGATTGGTTCTAGGGCATCCTCTAACAATCTCCCACTTGCACTATAGCCAATCATTCATGTATTTTACCAAATGATCTCAAGTGCCTTTCATGCTTCTACTGCAGAAAGGCTTTGTCAGTGGATTACGAGATTGCGAGTAGTAGCACTTTACTAATCTGCACATCTTTCTCCAACTATCTCTTGATGAGTGGAATTGTCAAGTATGGTCTGACTTCTGAGGACCATGGTTCCCTGGTTAACGATTGTCCATGTGCACATAGATGTCTCGGTCAACCAATTGTAGGAACCACACTAAGTTCAGTAACGAACTTCTTAATCCAAACTGCCTCATTGGCCGTACTAACAAGCAATATACAGCCTTCTGTAGAGTCCGTACGAGTGTTTGTTAGAGCTCTTCCAGCTCACGCACCCCATTAAGACAAATATAAACCCGATTGCGATGGATAATATCTTTGTCCGTTTGAAAACTAGCATCGCTGTATCCTCTTATAGGAGTCTTATTCCCTCCATAAAACAAGACATATCTAGTCCTCTTCAGGTACTTAAGAATTATCTCGACAGCCATCTTGTTATGCTCACCTGGATCCGATTGATATCATACAAGTGCTCAAAGCACATGAGACATCAATTGAGTACATAGCATGGCATACATGATGGATCCAATTGCTGATGCATATGGGTCCTCTTTATCCTATCTCTATCTTGTGTTCTAGGACACAATTCTTAGAGAGATAACACCGTGACATCAAAAGAAATTCTTTTGGATTCTTCCATACTGAACTTTTCAGTACTTTGTCAATATATGCACTCTGACTTAGGCCAAGCAACCTACGCGATCTATCATGATAGATCTTATTCCTAGGATGTAGGTTGCTTCCGCTAGTCTTTCATGGAGAAGCACTTGAAACCAGCTTTACCAATGCAGTTCAGTATATCATTCCCGATCAGTAGATATCATCGATACAACACTATGAATGCCACTGCGCTTCCACACACTTTTGAGAACACAGGGCTCTATCCGTCTTGATAAATCGAATTCTTACGGCTCATCAAAACGAATTTAGCTCCTTGACGTACTTGAGGCCATATATGGATCTTTGCAACTTGCTAAACATCAGCTTGCCCATCAAGAACGAAACCATTAGGTTGTGTCATATACGCATCCTCTTCAAGGTTTTTGTTCAGGAAAGCTGTTTTGAGATCATTTGCCAAATATCATGATGATATGCAGCAATCGCAAGCATAATCCGGATGGATTTAATCATAGCAACCGACGAAAAGGTTTCTTCATAGTCAATACCATGAATTTTTGAACCTTTGGAACCAATCGTGCTTTATAAGTATGTACCTTGCCATCCATGTCAGTTTTCTTCTTGAAGACCTATTTACACTCTATGGGTTTACACTTTTAGGCGGTTCCACCAGAAACCATACTTGGTTCTGGTACATGGAGTCCATCTTGATCATGGCTTTAAGCTATTTAACAGAATGGATCCAATAGTGTCTCGTTGGTTGTGTTCAGTCTTTGGTAGACTAGCACGTCACCATGTTAGAACGAGATAACCGTATCTCGGGCTCATGGCGTACTTTTCCGATCTACGTAGTGTTGTGCCACCTGAGCTTGTTCCCTGATCCAAGTTGTGGAGTAACCTCTTTTGATGTCCAACACCCTTCTGTAGCACGTCATCCCGTCCTTCGTCTAGATATTTTGAAGTTCTAGAACTTCGTCAAGTTTTACTTCTCCCACTTGTACTTCTTAGAAAAATTCCTTTTCTAGAAAGACACTAGAACGAGCAACAAAAATTTTACGCTCTTCTGGGTTGTAGAAATAGTTTCATTGGTCTCCTTTGGATCTCCACAAATATCATTACAAGATTTGGGCACGCTTGTCGAAGTCAATTTCTTAACATAAGCTTCACAACCCACAAACCTTAGATAAGACAAGCTAGGCTTTCGCCCACTTCATGGCTCTATGGAGTCTTATCTAAGACTTTGACAGTGCACCGGTCAAAATATGAGTCACCGTTTCTAGGGCATAACCTCGAACGATGCAGGTAAATCACTAAAACCACTCATGGACCTAACCATATCAAGTAAGGTCCATTCCTCCTTCAGCCACACATTATGTTGGGGTGTATGGAGGGGTGAGTGTGATCATTCCCACATTCTTCGGATTCAGAAACCCTAAGTTAAGTATTCACCTCCTCGATCTGACCGAAGAGCTTTAATACTCTTGCCCAACATTATGTACTTCATTCCTGAATTCTTTGAACTTATCAAAGGCTTCAAATTTATGTCTCAAAAGGTAGACTAAACCATACCTACTGAATCATCAGTAAATGTGAGGAAGTATGAAATTACACTTTGGCTAACTGTTAGTGGACCACATACCACTATGGATGTGCTAACAGTTTAGTAGCCCTCACTCGTCTTGTGAATGAGACTTGGTATTTGGCTAATAGGCATGACTCGCATGCAACCTGCATGAAAGTCAAAGGGTCCAAAACTCCTCCCTTTGAAGTTTTGCAATGCATGTCTTATAACATGACCCCATCTACCGTGCAATATAGTTGGTTTTGCGCTATGTTAGCTTTCTTGGTTTCAACATTGAGATATCTTGTTTAAATCAAGAACATATAACCCATTATAGAACCTTGCAATTCCAAATGATACCATTCAAAACTAAATGACAACAATCCATTAGATATCTCAAATTGATACCCCATATTATCCAAAATGGATACTGAAATAATATTTCTAGAAATAGAAGGTACGTGACAACAGTATGAGTTCCAACAACAAGCCCGTAGGCAAACATAATAGTAAGTCCCAATAGCCAATACAGCCACATGTGCTCATTTCCACCGTGGTCCACTCTCCCTGCGACGCACTCTACTCTGCCTTAGTCCCTGCACTAGTACAAATGTGAGTACCATACCAGTGTCAATGACCAAACATGTTGAGGGAAAAAAGTTAATCTCAATCGTAAACATACCTGAAGTCGCAGCCTCTGACTTCTTTGCTTGCGAGGAAAGCTTTGTAATGTTTCCTCATGACCAGGCTTGCGAAAAAGAAGCATACTACTTTGCTTCCTAGCCATCTCCAAGCCAAGAGCACCGTTTTTGGGTTGGGCTTAGGCTTGGGTTTAGCTTGGCCTTACCCTCGCTGTTACCATTTCCTCTAGCAGAACCAGTTAAACAGGCTTGGATTTTTCAAGTCCTGCTCTGCACTGCTCTGCAGTCCTCAACATGTTCAAAGCTCCGACAAGGGTTTCACCATCGTGTTCATATTAAAGTTCATATAGAACGGTGCATAAGAGTCTGGCAAGGATTGCAGAATCAAATCCATTTGTAATTCTGCATAACTGGATACACTGTAAGCTAGTAATCTTTTGAAAAATATTTGATAAAATTCACTAAATAACTTTTATAAACATATATACATAATGTAAAATCCGAAAATCTAATTAATTCGTTAATTATATACCAAACTACTGATATAATTATGAAGCACAGGTAATCTGAACAGTCGACCAAACTCCCGCCACTTCTTGACGTCCCACCGATTACAAATCATCTAGTACCTGCAAAACAGTAAAATACGGAGTGAGCACTAATTGCTCAGTAGTAAACGAACTACATGACTGTTCTTCCTCCGTTACTCATGTTCTGATTTTCCTTTTCTCATTTATTCTTTGCTAATATTATCTATTCTTTCTGTTGTCTGCATCTTTTTGATATTTTGCATCTTTTTTATACTTGGTTTCTACTTACCAATGTGCAAAGACAATGAACAAAACTGTACTCATCGGACATAAAATACTGAATCATGTAAGAACATATACTATGCAGAATAATAAACTTTCCTGAGAAAAGAACTTTCTTTTCTTTTCTGTTCGTTTTCGTTCTCTATGTTGTATCTCTTTTTTTCTTCTGTTCTCTTTTTTCTTTTCTTTCTAGTTTGCTGATCGGACTAGGTTGATGCATGGATTTGGAACCCTGGCCATGTGAGTGGGTAAGTCCTCATCTACATGCCCTACTCACAGACTGTACAAGTACGTGATCTCTCTGATGTGGCCGCTCGCTCGTGGTGGCGTGCATGTAGCTATACTCTACTGGGTACAGTTCTCATCCACATACACTACTCCAGAGACAAAATCTATTACTCTCGCTGATGCCGCTCGTCGTGGCGGCGTGTATGTGGGCGTCTCTATCATCACGGGTTCCCATCGCAAAAACCTTATTCATAGATAGAATAGAAAGAGATACTATGACATTTCAACATGAATTTCCAAGCTATGGAAATTCTACACTTGCATTCTTTAAAAACACTAAACTTCCAATATGAACATATCATTTCATCAGACCATTTTGTGGATGCATAATAAATTCATAGAATATATCATCCTTAGGCTGGTATACATGCACAAGCTCATACTTAGGTGATATATAACATATTACACATAGCCTCCAAGGTCCTTCACAAACAAATATTATGTTCAACCTCATTAATAATCATAAATACCACTTATTCAAACCTGCTTCACAACCCTTAAGCATCATTTTCAAACTTGGAATCAATATAGAATATTAGACTACAATAAACTATAAAGTGGAAGCACTTTGAGTGTAGTCTATGCACACGTCATATTCAGAAGGCATTCTTGAGTTATACACCTTCGATTGCTATGATCATGGTTTTAAAGCTTAGAGAAAAGGCTACAACTTTTATGTTTAACTAAACCCAGTTTGATAGCTAAGATGCCCAAAATCACTCAGAATATCATGGATTTGACAAAGCAACGTTGGAACAGCCTACTTTAAGGCTTTTCCATACCTATTACCTCCATTACTCCCAACCTTTCTAACCATTCTCCCCTGTGAAAACAGGTTAAAAGATCAATAATATACATTCAAACTTTAAGTCTACCTTCTCTAACCTTCCTCATAGGGTTTAGCCAACTCATGCATGCACTTTCTCTTTGGATTTTCATCAACACTCATAGCACATGTAACTACCTTGTGGCTACACTTCCCAACTCTCTCATTCAACCAAATTGTGAGCCAAAAACTCACTAATTATAGCATAAAAACCTGCCATTTCAATATCTACACTTCAAAATAACACCAAAACTTCCACAACTTCACCAATCTACATAATACACCTTCTCATGGCCGAATTAATACATCAATAAACAAAAAAACAGCCCACAATTCTCTTATACCATCACATATGAACATGCAAAAATTCATTCAACCCACGTTTTGCTCAAATTAAGGTTCAAATTAGGTTTACTTACCTTGAATATGTGAGAACATTCCCTTTTGTCTAAATCTCTTCCTCTTGGACCTAGATCATATAAAAGCCATAAAAATTTAAAAGTTTAAAGTTTAATCACATTCCTTTTGCTAGAATCTTACTTAGGATGCTATAGGATTGAAAATTCCAAAAATCAAAACCAAATCCTATGATTTTCCTTTGAATTTAGTGAAGGAAATTGAGACGATAAATAGGGTATAGGTGGTGTTAACAAGGGCTGAAGTATGTTAGGGTTTCTTCAAATAAAGCCTTATATCAAATAATATATGCATGTATTCCCATTTTGCCCTTGCACTTTTGCTAAAATTCCATATATGTCCCTTAGTCAATTACCATAATGCCCTCATTTTTATTGCATTCTCCATGAAATTCTATCTCTTTTCAATCCCCACAATTTCAACTAATTTTGAGTGAAAATACCATTTTACCCTTAATGAACTTTTAAGGAATTTTCTTCACATTTGTCTAAGGTAACTTCAAAGAAATCCAACGAAGGGTATTAGGGCATAAGTAAAATTACGTACCTTGATGTGGGCGTTACACAACTCAAATCCCAAAGTCTCAAGCCTCTCTATGTGCTCTATCATCTTGAGCACATGAGGACCAACTTGGGCTCTCTCACTCAGACGACTTCCAAACAGTGCTTTCGACACCTTGTACCTCTCATTTCGAGCATTTCCTTTGAAAAGCTCCTTGAAGTGTAGAATAATGGCAGTAGCGTCCACATTCTCATGTTGCTTTTGCATTACTGGTGTCATCGATGCTAACATCAAGCATTGAACACCATTAGCATCATCAAGGAACTTTTGATAAGTATCATTTACTTCCTGAGTGGCATCAGGATCAGGCTCAGCCATATATGGCTTTTCAAGGATATATAATTTCTTCTCTGACTTTAATATAATCCGAAGATTACGATACCAGTCTGAGAAATTAAATCCATCCAACCTGTTTTCTTTCTCGATTATCGATCGCAGGTTCATTATGCTCATTTTGGTGAATCTACAATTGCAGAAAAGATAAAGTCATTATAAAGTTCATTATTATTTAATATGGTCTTTTATTAAACGATACTCCAACTATTTTACTCAAGTCAATAGCCTTCACTATTAACTCGGGAAAGCCCGTTGACTTTCCTAGTGGACGGAGATCCCATCCTGCCCATTTTTGGCGAACAAGCAAAAATGAGTTGATTAGGTACGCCAACAAACTTAATCCACACCAATTGATAGCTCCTACTATCAACCTCAAATGTGAAGAAGCCAACAAGCCAATGACACAATCCAATGGCTCCAACCATTGTCCTCAAGTGTGATTCTAAGTATCAGTAGAGTGGACACTACATGCCACTACGTACACACTTCTCTACTATGACTATGACGCGTTTATGAACCTCCTCTTTGGCGAACAAGCAAAACCGTCATTTTAAGTCGACCTGTCACCATTAAGGAAAACTCTAATGTACTTTAACCTCGATGAATAGTGGTTTAATTAAAACCATGGTGATGGAGGGCTTACGTGACTTAATATATTTTAATTGAGGGTTTGTTATTTAATGTCTCACCAGATTATTATCTTTGTTAGATTGACATTATTTGGGCATGTTATTGAACATTCAACCTTAGCATGCATTGTAAACAAAATATTAAAACGTGCCAGTACATGGCCCAAATAAAAACCGATTTCCTAGAGCCTAGAGGAATTGGTAGGTCACCTAGGGGTCCTGTTAGGAAACGATCAAGTTTGGCAATCAAGTAGGCTCTGATACCTCTGTTAGGAAATGATCAAGTTAAGGCAGTGGAAAAAATAAATATTTACAACATGGATCGTTCCTTAGAACTAAGATCAGGGTACAAATTTACAATTTATTCAATAAATAAGAATCTACTGATTTTCAGTTTCAAGTTCAATAAATCATACGCTCGTTTGGAGGCTCCTCCAACTTATCTCTGAACGTATTTCACTACCAACCCAAGTGTAGGATTGAATTGGTGTAGTCCACAAGAAGATAACGTTAAGGAACTAATGAGGGATTTGCTAGATCCTCTTTAGCCTTTAAGAACCAAGAAGAAAACAAAGTATATTTGATTTTACCAAAGAATGTAATCCGGCGTGAGAGTGTTTAAGGGGCTGGAATTTTTCCTTTCAATGATTGAATGAGTGAATTAAAATATTTCACAAAGTGTGCACTTATATAGTGCACACAATAGTACACACTATACCCTATTCCATCATGGAATGGGCTTGGGCTCCAACCCAAACACCCTTTGTATCCAAACATCCCCTTTAAGATATTTTTAATTTTCATTTATCATTATCTCAATTAAATTCAATTAATATATATTTACAATATATATATTAACATTTAACAATATTGATAATTTATTTAAATATATGCGAACACATATTTAAACATAATCTCACTTATTTAATTTTAATATAAAATTAAATAGAGGCTACGACCTCAGCAAATTTAATTGCACTATGAAATTATCAAAATACCCTTTCGCCTAAAAAGACGAAAACGCCCTTTTTCTAAACCGGTTCTTAAATTATCTTCTATGTCTGTGACCCATAGGCTCCTCATCATACCAGTAGTGTGTAGTATCGTGATTAACACTAATTAATTGTCTCACTACACACAGACCAAGATTGGCCTCTAGCAAGGCATCATGGCCACCCGATAGATTTAGATTCAGCGAAACAGCTACCTGTCAACGATATGGTTACCGTATAATCCAATCATTTCATTATCTGTTATCTTGACGAGACCGAGTCATGGAAATAGTGTCAACCTTCGGTTACTCTCGATATTGTGTATTCAGTTACTGGACCAATGACCTGTATTATAAACTGGATAGAGCAACAACTCAATCCCATTGTGGCCACAATTTTAGTGTCATTACCATTTACCGAGTTGCACCGTAAGATAACTTCTCCTGTACCCGGGAGTGATGAATCCTCTGTCTATCCACCATAGTCTTGATACATTCCTTAATGCAGCCAATCACCACCGTATTGATAGCTCTGAAAAGAACCGTGTTAGGCTAGTGTCAAACTACACCAATTGGATCACATGCACCACCATTCATTAGAGGATTTGTTCCATAGACACTAGGGTTACCATCCATATGGAATCCTCTGGTGGGTCAGTCCAGTGAACTTGCCTATAGCAAGCACCCATGTGTTGCACCAAGTTGTCACCAAACAACCTTGACAAGTGAGATCAGTCACTGCCTTTCGACAGGGTCGTTCAACACTATGATAGCCTTACCGTATTATCTGTGCCCTTACTTCAGAATAATACTGGGGCTACGGACGTTTCTAGAATGGCCACCATATGTGCTCATAGGGTTCTCACTATCAAGATTTGAAACACTTGATACCCTCGTCACGGTTCTACCATTCTAAGGACATATATCAATACATATTGCAATAATAATGATTTACGCGATATAGAATAAAATGCCTTTTATTATTGATTAATGAACATTATTACAAAGAGTCAATTCTACAATAATTGATTGGCTCTAGGGCATCTACTCTAACAATCTCCATTTGCACTATAACCAATCATTCATGTATTTAATACCAAATGATCTCAAGTGTCTTTCATTCATTAATGTATTTAATACAAATGATATTCAAGTGCTTCATGCTCTACTGCGACAGAGGCTTTGTCAATGGATCTGCAAGATGTCGTCAGTATGCACTTGTAACGCCCACTTGAGGTAGTAGCTAATGTTTTTATTCGCTCCTATTGAGTCGGTTTTATGAATATTGGTTGGTTGGTCTTTGGTTGATTGATATGTTGAGTATTTACTTGAAATGAGTCAAAATTAGAAGGTTTTTGTTGTTACAGGGTTCGCTGGGGCAAGAATAATCTTCGCCGTGGCGAAGAGGTGTTGAAGCACGGGGAAACTGCTGGACAGTTTCGCCGCGGCGACGTGCCGGTTGAAAAGTTTATTGAGTTTTAGATTTTTTCCCTTAGGTGCTATTTGACCATTTTACCCCTAATTAGCAGGAAAGTGGGGAGTAAAATGTAAGAAATTTCATGGAGATATGTTAGTATGGGGGTGTGTTTGTAAGGAATCAAAGGATATGGATGGAATTTCCAAGAAAGAGCAAGGGCATAATGGGAAGAATGAGTTGTTAGGAGTATTTAAGGGGTTTAGTCTTTGAGAACTTTCATTTCCCATTCCACCGCCTCTCCTTCTCCAAATTCTCTCAAATTCCTTCAATCTTCCAAGGATCCAAGAGCTTTTTGAGTAACTTTTTAGTAGGGTTTTAATCTAAGCATCCTAAGGTAAGGATTCTTGCTTTAGATGAGAGTTTTATTATGTTGATTAGAGTCTCATGTTGTTGTTGTTGTTGGTTAAAGTTGTAAAGAGAAGGCAAGCTCCCAAAGGAAAGGAGAAGTGTTAAAGAAGCTATTTCCTCATAAATTAAGTAAATTCAACCCAAGTTGAGAATTTAAGAACTCTTTTGAGTAGAGAGTTATATAAATGTGTATCATATGTTTGTTGAAATGAGATGAATGAGATTAGTAGTTATTGATGAGTAATACACAATAAATTGAGTTATGAGAAGTGTGTTTATTTGCTTGAGTGGGTTGGGTTGAGTTGATTGAAGTTGGAGGAAGTTTGAGCAAGCTTAAAGTGCTTCTTTTGAAGGAAATTTAGAGTTTATGAGGGAGTTTCCTCCCATTTGGATGATTAAGAAAAGAGAAAAGTTAGAGTTAGAGTAGAGTTTATATGCACATGAGTGTATGAGAAATGCTCAAGAGAAGCATAAGTAAGAGTAGACAGCCTTAATTTTTGCTACATGGCATAATTGCATTCATAAATGCATTAATGAGCATGAGTCATTTATGTGCATTAACTATGCATTAATTATGCACTAGAGAAGAGAGTAGAGAAAGAGTAGAGATTTTGAGTTTAAGCTACTCTAAGAGTAAGAGAAAGAGAGAATAAGCACTATAGAGTAAAAGCTAGAGTAGTGCTAAACAAGAGAATAGAGTAGGTTGTGCGATGGGGAACCTGTGGTAAGGGTAGGTATTCCCAATGTACGCCACATGAGAGAGCGGCATGAGTATCAGAGCGGAAGTGGTGTAGCCCGTAGAGTACATGTGGATGAGGGCTATACCCGAGTTTACCCGAGAGATTCTATGCACTCACATGGCCAAAGGTTCCGAATCCATGCATAACCAAGTCCGATCGGCTAGAATGAGTAGAAGTCACAGGGAGTGGGAGCGAGTCCCAGCCGTGCCTCCGGTCAGATGGGGCCGTGACTTACTAGAAAGAGAGTTAGTAGAAAAGAGTTATGAGAAAGAGAAAACAGAGAGTTGTATAAGAGAAAGAGTAAATAAAAATTATAGGGAAAGAATTAGAGAGAGAGTTACGGGGATAGTTGAGTAGAGGGTTTACTTACTGAGCATTGTTTTGTGCTCATCCCATTGTTCCCTATGTTTTTGCAGGTTCTAGATGAGGACACGGTCGGATGGACATCGGCACACAAAGAGAATTGGCTACACTGTCCACCCTATTTTGATAGTATTGCATATGATACAAATCTTGTATATATTTGTATAAAGAATACATATGTTTAATAAAAGAAAATTTTGGGCCCAACTTTTTATGTTATTTTACATGTACTTTTACTATGCATATTTTTATGAGAATGGAGTCGTTACAGCACTTTACTAATCTACATATCTTTCCTCTCAAATATTTCTCTGATGAGATGGAATCGTCTGAGTATGTATTTGGACTTCTGATGAGATTGTTGTCACAATAGATGTCTATCGGATCAACAATCGTGGGAACCACACCAAGTTCAGTAACGAACTTCTTAATCCAAACTACCTCCTTGGCCGCATCTAACAATGCAATATACTCAACCTCCATTGTACAGTCTGCTACAATGCTTTGGTTGGAGCTCTTCCAACTCACTGTACCCCCATTGAGACAAAATATAAACCCTAATTGCGATCGATAACCATCTTTGTTCGTTTGGAAACTAGCATCACTGTATCCTCTTACAGTGAGCTCATCTCCCCCTCCATAAACCAAGAACATATCCTTAGTCCTCTTCAGGTACTTAAGAATATTCTTGACAGCCATCCAGTGACGCTTACCTGGATTCGATTGATATCTACTACAAGTGCTCAAAGCACATGAGACATCAATCTGAGTACATAGCATGGCATACATGATGGATCCAATTGCTGATGCATTTGGGATCCTCTTCATCCTATCTCTCTCATCTTGTGTTTTAGGACATAATTCCTTAGAGAGATAAACACCATGTGACATCGGAAGAAATCCCTTCTTGGATTCTTCCATATTGAAATCTTTTCAGTACTTTGTCAATATATGCACTCTGACTTAGGCCAAGCAATCTACGCGATCTATCACGATAGATCTTTATTCCAAGGACATAGGTTGCTTCCTCTAAGTCCTTCATGGAGAAGCACTTGGATAACCAAGTCTTTACAGACTGTAAGTTTGGTATATCATTCCCGATCAGAAGTATGTCATCGACATACAACACTAGGAATGCCACTGCACTCCCACTCACTTTCTTATAAACACAGGGCTCATCTTCGTTCTTGATAAAACCGAATTCTTTTACGGCTTTATCAAAATGAATTTTCCAGCTCCTTGAAGCTTGCTTGAGTCCATATATGGATCTCTACAACTTGTATACCCTATGAGCTTGCCCATCAAGAACGAAACCACCAGGTGGTGTCATATACACGTCCTCTTCAAGGTTTCCATTCAGGAAAGCTGTTTTGACATCCATTTACCAAATCTCATAGTCATGATATGCAGCAATTGCAAGCATAAACCGGATGGATTTAATCATGGCAATTGGCGAAAATGTTTCTTCATAGGCAATACCATGAATTTGTTTGAAACCTTTGGCAACCAGTCGTGCCTTATAAGTATGCACCTTGCCATCCATGTCAGTCTTCTTCTTGAAAACCCATTTACACCCCGTAGGTTTTACCCCTTCAGGTGGTTCCACTAGAGACCATACTTGGTTCTGGTACATGGATTCCATCTCAGATTTCATGGCTTCAAGCCATCTAACGGAATCTGGGTCTGATATAGTGTCTTTGTAGGGTCTGGGTTCATCGTCTTGGTAGATTAGTATGCCACCATGTTGAGTCACGAGATAACCATATCTTTCGAGCTTATGGCCTACTCTCCCAGATCTACATAGCTCCTATGCTACCTGAGGTGGTTCACTTTGATCCACAAATTGTGGAGTAACCTCCTCTTGATGTTCCACCACCTTCTGTGGCACATCATCCCGTCCTTCGTCTAGTATATTTTATGGTTCTAGAACTTCATCGAGTTCTACTTTTCTCCCATTAGTACCTCTTAGAAAGAATTCCTTTTCTAGGAAGACACTAGAACGAGCAACAAAAATTTTGCGCTCTTTCGAGTGGTAGAAATTATATCCTTTGGTCTTATTTGGATACCCCACAAATATAGATTTACAGGATTTTGGGCCCAGCTTGTTCGAAGTTTATTTCTTAACATAAGCTTCGCAACCCCAAATCCTTAGATAAGACAAGTTAGGCTTTCGCCCACTTGATGCGTTGTAACTACAACATGCAATGTATAGCAAGTGCACTAGTCGCACAAGTTATAAAGTGATAAGTGAAGTATCGTTCCCACGAGGATTGTTTGTTAAACACTAATTTTCCTAGTTGTTTATCAAGTTGGAGAAACTGAAAATGTTTGGATTTGTGGGATGAATTTAAGCTAAAGTGAAAACAAAACTTACTACGTATTTAAAAGGCTAATAAATGACGTCAAAACTAAATCGAGAGAAAATATCAATTAAGGCAAACGGTTAGGGTTGTGACTTCATTAGGACTCTATGAATTAATCTACGAATTATGCCACTTCTACACTCACATGCACAGATTATAAATCGAACTCCCTACTGTGTAAAACATACCTTCTTAGGCTATGTTTTCCTACTTTTCCCTATTAAGCTTCCGCACCCAACAATTTGCAGATTAATGGATCCAAGTTCATTAAGCTAATGGAATCCTAAATTGATTTCATTGATTCTCAAACCTATCTCTAGCGTTCGATACAACAATGGTGATTACCCTAAGAAGCTCATACATGATTCATTTCTCAATCTCATCATGTTCAGCAAATAAATTCAATAAAAACAAGAATAATTACACAATCTATGTAATAGAATGTAAAAGCAACAATAATCTATTGATTAACCATAGAAATCCTAATTACATCAAAACCCTAACCCAAAGTGAGTTAGTTCATAATGAAATTAACACAAATCGCAATAAAAATAGGAAACACAGCATTCAACATGTTGAAACAAAGAAAAGAGAGCAAAGATCTTCCCTATTTGACGAATCCACAAGGTTCAATCTCAATTCTTCTCTCTTTTTTCTCCCAAAATGTCAACCTTACTCTAAACAATGACAAACTCCTCTAAAAATGGCTAAGTTTTTCTTATATAGTCCGTCCAAAAACCTAAAAACTTTCCTAAAATAAAACCGTGCGTTTTGATATAAACTGGAAATCGTAGACTTCGCCGCGACGAAGAATAAACTTCACGGCGGCAACGAATTCCCGAGAGTTTATCGCCGCGGCGAAGAAAGAACTTCGCCGCAGCGAACCTTCCTGAACAATTCTGAATTTACAGAATTGCCCTCTGCTTGCGAACCTTCCTGGATAATTCAGAATTTATGGAATTGCCCTCCGCTTGCTTCCTTGCTCGAATCTTCAATCTTCGATGCTCTCCAATGGGAACAAGCTTCATAGTGCTTCAAATCCGCTTAAGAACTTCCTCGAATTCTGAGATCCGCTTGCTTCTGGGTCCAGAAACTTGATTCCACTCATTATTTGCTCAAAGTGCATGTTTTGGCCTGAAACATAAAACATATGAAATTAAGTTGCAATTCAGGCAAAAACGACATAAGAAGTATCCAAAATCCGGCCTAAAAGCCTCAGTAAAACAGTATAATCCTCGGATTATCAAATACCCCCAAACTTAAGACATGCTTGTCCCCGAGCATCAGGTATAAAACACGACTCAAGCAAAAACAACTAACAAACAAAAACACAAAACAACAAAATTGAAAATGAAATGAGAAAAATTAGACTCACACTCAAACACAAGGAATTTCCAAGAATTTATACAAATCTCAAAAATTGTTGAAACATTATTACTGGAAAATGCTCAACACTCCAAGAAGTTAAAAGTTGAATTGACTATCTTTCTCTATTGGTCCCGTGAGTAGGTAATCCCCACTTCAGTCCACCTTCCGACTTCCCAGATTATTCTATGCAGAAATAAAAAGTTTATCAAATGGTGGTAGACTCCATAAGCCTAAGTATCGAACTACTCTCCACTAATGAGGATTAGACATCACTAAGGATCAACAGGTCTTTACAGGCTTGTAACGTTAGGCTCGGTTAGTGGGCTCCAAAGAAAAGGATTAGATAACAAAACAAAAGAACTCGGTTTCCTTTAAGCAAACACTAAGAACTATAACAACTTCCACTTTCTCAACCACCGCTCAAGGTGTCAACCCTTTATACACCTCAACATGTGCAATTCTTATTTTTGATTCTAAGATAAAGCTCTCAAATTTCAATTATTTTTTTTGAATGTTATCGTGATCCCCAAACTTATTCAATGTTCTTGCGACCCCCAACCTTATTCTTTTGGTTCATTAGCATCTCACACAACTCTCTAAGCTCTTTTGTGTTTGCATTAGGTTCAGAATTCTCTTAAAGGTTGTGAAACGTGTTTAGGGTGAAAGGGTTGGGCATTATTGGTTGCACAAGAAAAATAGGACAACGATGATTTCATAAGGCTCAAATACGTGACTAGGGATAAATTTTCAGGGTCGGCTGGAAAGGCTCAAACGTTTAAAAAAAACTGCCTAAATCACTTCCTAAAAAATGTCTATTCCTAGAATTTCGCATCAAGCACTTCTCAACTAGGTTCTAGAGTCCACCAACATTATCAAGACTTCACCTAACCACATAAAATAAATCTAAGCATGCCGAAATAATGAAAATGGTGGTTGAACCACTCAACAAACCTCAAGCTAAATCAAGTCAACCAACCTGAACTTGAAGCAATGCTTAACATTTTTCAAAAGTTAAAATCCCCATAATCCTATTCTCATCATAGACTTATGCAAGTCATCATTGGCATAACAATACAAAACATGAAAACAACTAAACACAAATCAAAATTTTGAATTTTCCTACCCCCAAGCTAAAGATGACATTGTCCCCAATGTTACAACATGCACAATTTAGGAATAGAAAAACAATATTTAAAAAGGTACGAGATAGTTCCCTGATTAATCCGTGAAGTCTAAGTTTCGTTCAACAGCATGCACACCCATTCCTTGGCTTTCTCATAATCATCATCTGTACAAAAATTGAAATTCTGTGGTGTCCACTGTGTTAGAAAATTTCATTGACTAATATGAAAATATTACAACCTAATCTCGCCCTTATAAACTAACTAGAACATTCAAACACAATTAACGATCGAAAACAAAAAGAAAATTAGTTCCAATGTAAAAAACAAAAGACACTAATAAATGAAAATAGAAACTACAAAAACAAGTGCTTAGGTTTCATTCTTTGTCCTCCTCCTCTCCTTTGGTGTCATCATCTTCTACTTCGAAATCATTCCATTCCTCATAATCCCACTCCTCTGATTGGAAGCTTGAAATGTCGACGCCCAGATTGGTGCAGTAGATGTGTTGCATATCATACAACATTCGGGTCTGCTCTGCCATCCAATCTTGATGTCGTTCCATCCGTTTCATCTTATCCAAAATCTGCTGCTGCAGCAGCTCCTTTGTTGAGGATGTTGAACTGGATGATGTGGCAGCTTCTGTAGTTCTTTGTCTTTTAATTCCGGATCTAGGTCCTTCTTTGGGCGGACGCTCAAGATGCTTGTTATAGTAGTTGAGTGGGGCAAGATGGATAAGTGGTTCATCATCTGCCTTCATGACTCCCGCTCGAGTGCACAGCTTAGTGATGAGATGTGGGAAGGCAAAGATCCCTCGCCCTGGTTTGGCTGCATGCTGTATACTTGCCATGATAATATTCCCCACATCCATTTTCTTTCTAGTGGCAATGGAATAAAGCAACATTACCCACTCAAAAGCCACTGTACTATAATGCGTCTCCGGAACCATCCTCGCACACACAAAATACTGCCACAATCTAGCCATGGGAATCAAATTTGTTCCCTTAATGCTTTTTCTCCCCTTCTTTGAAATCTCCCAAGAGGTACCCGCCTTTGCTATGACCTTAAGTATCTCCTCCTCCTTAATTTGCTTCTTCTTAAATTCCTGATACTTATCACAGTCAATGGGATCGATTCTGTAAAAATCATTGATAACCTTCGCATCGATCGGCACATCAATACCTTACACATACACATCTCCGGGAACACACTCAAGGAAATTAGCATAGAATTCTCTCATTATTGGCTTTATGGCTAAATGTTTAGGTTCACTCATTAAGATATCCCAACCACTTCCTCGATTCCAATCTTCTGCATGGGCGGTGGTCAATCCACACTCGGCAATAAACCCCTTATCTTTTCTTTTGATTGCACCTTCATAATGTTGTCGAGCCTTTTCACTAACAAACCTATTATCTACTTATTGCCCTTTCCCTTTACCTCTGGAAGCCATTTTGAGCGGCATTTTTGGTTTTCACTATGATTACTCAAATCTACCCCCAAACTAAGAATTCAACCCGACAATTC
Source organism: Pistacia vera (assembly GCF_008641045.1). NCBI lineage: Eukaryota > Viridiplantae > Streptophyta > Magnoliopsida > Sapindales > Anacardiaceae > Pistacia > Pistacia vera. The sequence goes on from NW_022196007.1 coordinate 26,594, forward strand.
AACGCCCATACTACTGACCACAATCACTCCTAAATGTACACCAAAGTTTCAAAATTTTGCACCTACACCCCCGAATTCACAACTCTCTCAAACTCAATCAAAACAACTCCAAATCTAAAACCCAACTTCCTCAATAACCCACAAATCAAACTCCACACTCCTTTAATCAATATCAAACCACAAACTTCACCAAAATTCACAACCCAACACAGTCAATCAATATCTCAAATTCAAAACACTTACAATCAAAATTGATTAATTTAAAGGTTGGAGAACTCAAAATCTTACCAATCCCAAGATGAATGCACCACCAATCTCACCAATTTCGGCCCAGACTGCAAGATCTCCAATTTTTTAAAACCTAGGGTTTCCAAATTTTTCTTCAAATTTTTGCAAAAATCCTTGGCAAAATGAGTTGATTTAGTGTTTGTGAGGGTTAAGGAGTTAGGTATAAGGATGGAAATTCACTGGAGAAATTCTGGATTGAAGGTGGAAATGTTTGGCTCTTGGGTGTGTTTTGAAACTTTTTGTGAAAATGAAAAGTCACGTTGGGTATTTATAGAAAGCAGTTTTCGGCGTGGCGAAGTTCTTCGTGTTATAAGCAAAACCCAGTCGATGCCACGGCGAAGAAAATTTCTTCTCCACGGCGAAATATTCCAGTGTATACAGCGTTGTGGCGAACTTTCCTTAGCTCAATTCTACAATACCTTTTATGCCGCGGCAAAGAAAATTGTCTCGCCGCTGCGAAAAATTCCAGAGAGGACAAAGCCTCGGCGAAGAACAAACTTTGCCGCGGCGAAGTCTGGAACTTTTCGAATTCTTTTTCTTGCAAAGTGTACATTCTTCGCCGATGAAAACTAGAAATTTCCCGCTTCTTGCCTTAATTCGATCATTCACTTGAAACACCCAAAAACACACGAAATTAAAATTATTTTAAATCATAAAACAACTAATCAGATTCAAACAATAAACAAACAAACAACAAATGAAAACACTTGGGTTGCCTCCCAAAAAGCGCTTATTTATAGTCGAAAGCTCGACTTTCTCAAGTCATCATGTCGGGATGTCAAGTTGGACGGGAAGTGACATGCAACTCATCATCCCATCAATGTATGGCTTCAATCTCTATCCATTGACCTTAAATGTGCCATTTTCTTCATGTGAAACCTCCATCGCTCCGTATGGGTAGACTTCGGTAACTATGAAGGGTTCGGACCATTTAGACTTAAGTTTTCCGGGAAAGAGCCTAAGTCTAGACTTGTACAACAAAAATTTCTGACCCACTTCAAAGTTCTTCTTCGTGATATGCTTATCATGCCATCTCTTGTCTTTTCTTTGTAAATCCGAGCATTCTCATATGCTTCATGACAAAACTCGTCTAGTTCATTCAATTTCAGCATCCTTTCCTCCCCATCAACTCGTAAATCTATGTTTAGTTGCTTGACTACCCAATATGCCTTTTGCTCGAGTTCCATCGGCAAGTGACATGTCTTCCCATATACCAACCTAAATGGAGACATACCAATTGGAGTCTTGAATGCAGTGCGGTATGCCCATAATGCATCATCTAACTTCTGTGACCAACCTTCCTGGACGCATTGAATGTCTTCTCTAAAATTCTTTTCAACTCTCTGTTCGACAGTTCCACCTGCCCACTGGTCTGAGGATGGTATGATGTGGCCACCATATGTTTCACTCTATATTTTCCCAACAGAGCATCAAATTGCCTATTGAAAAAATGCTATCCTCCATCACTGATGATTGCCCGTGGTACTCCAAATCTTGAGAAAATGTTCTTTCTCACAAAGTTAACCACCACCTTGGCATCATTGGATGGTAATGCAACTGCTTTCACCCATTTGGACACATAGTCCACAGCCACTAAGATGTACATATTTCCAAAAGAATTTGGGAAAGGACCCATGAAGTCAATTCCCCACACATCAAACAATTCAACAACCAGAATGTTATTAAATGGCATCTCATCTCTCCTTGAAATATTTCCACTCCGTTCACATTGATCACATTCCTGAACTACCCGGAAGGTATCCTTGAATAGGGTTGGCCAATAAAATCCAGATTGAAGAACCTTGGCTGCTGTCCTATTCCTCCAAAATGACCACCCAGTTCCCTCTCATGGCAATGTCGTAAAATACTCTCCATCTCCTCTTCCGGGACACACCTACGTATCATCTGATCAGCACAGTGTTTATATAGAAATGGTTCTTCCCAGAAATAATACTTCAAGTCAGAGAAAAACTTCCTCTTCTATTGGAAAGTCATGCCATTCGGGAGCACTCTCGATGATAAATAGTTTGCAATATCTGCATACCAAGGTGCTTCTTCAACTCTCATCAATTTCTCATCCGAGAAGGTCTCTTTGATTTGAGTTTCCTCTTCACTTCCCTGGGTTGGTCGTTCAATCCTTGACAAATGATCTGCCACCACATTTTCTGACCCATTTTTATCTCAGATCTCCAACTCAAACTCTTGTAGTAATAGGATCCATCTTATCAACCGAGGTTTTGCTTCTTGCTTTGCCAACAGATGCTTGAGTGCCTAATGATCCGCGTAGACTATCACCTTAGCACCTAGCAAATAAGAACAAAATTTGTCAAATGCAAAAACTATTAGTAAACGGTCCCATATACGCAACGGAAACAAAACAAATATAATATAGAGATCGTTTACATGAGCCAAGATCAAGGGTATAATTTTACAATTCATATTAAAATAAAATCTGCAGAAAATAAATCTAAGTTTAAAGGAAAACAAACGCACGTTGGAGGCTCCTCCAAATTTGTCAACGAATGTTTTGCTACCAATCCAAGTGTAGGATCGAACCCACGCAGCCCACACGAAGACAATATCAAAAGAACCAAAGAGGGATTTGCTAGATCCTCTTTGGCTTCAAGATTAAGAAGAAAGCAAATCAATTGAATTGATTTTTGAGCTTAAAGTGTTTCTACCGTGGGAGTGTTTATCAAAGGGGCTGTTGTGTGTGTTTTTTCTTTTAAAAGAGAAATCAAATTCCTTAAAACAATTAACACACACTTTTCTTTATATAGTAAATTAAGTTGCCCTAATCCCATACGGAATAAGCTTAGGCTCCAACCCAAACACCCCATGTTGCCAAACACTCCCAATTTGATATTTTATTTTTTCCATCATTATCTCAATTAAAATCAATTAATATATATTTAAATATATATTAACATTTAACAATAATGAAAATATATTTAATTATGCACGAACACACATTTAAACGTAATTTCACTTATTTAATTTTTCTAACAAATTAAATAAAGGCTACGACCTCAGCAAATTTAATTGCACTGTGAAATTACCAAAATACCCTTTCGCCTTAAAAGACGAAAACACCCTTCTTTCTTCTTGGATCTTAAATTGTCTTCTATGTGTGTGACCCTTAGGCTCCTCATCATATCGGCAGTGTATAGTATTGCGATTAACACCAATTAATCGTCTCACTAATACACAGACCAAGATTGGCCCCTAGCAAGGCATCATGGCCACCCGATAGATTCGGATTCAGCAAAGTAGCTACCTGTCAACGATATGGTTACCGTGCAATTCGATCCTTTCATCATACGTTATCTCGACGAGACGAAGGCATAGAAATAGTGTCAACCTTCGGTTACTCTCGATATTATTTATTCAGTTTCTGGACCAATGACCCGTATTATAAACTGGATAGAGCAACAACTCAATCCCACTGTGGCCACAGTTTTAGTGTCATTGCCATATACTGAATTGCGCCGTGAGATAACTTTCTCCCGTACCCGGGAGTGATAAATCCTCTGTCAATCCACCATAGTCTTGATACACTCCTTGATGCAGCCAATCACCACCGTATTGACAGCTCTGAAAAGAACTGCGTTAGGCTAGTGTCAAACTACACCAATCGGTGCACAAGGCGCTCCGGTGATCTCAAGTCTAAGGATCACATGCACCACCATTCGTTAGAGGATTTGTTCCATAGACACTGGGGTTACCATCCATATGGAATCCTCTGGTGGGTCAGTCCAGTGAACTTGCTGTGGTGTAATCGCCTACAACAAACACCCATGTGTTGCACCAGGTTGTCACCAAACAACCTTGATAAGTGAGATCAGTCACTGCCTTTCGACAGGGTCGTTCAACACTATGATAGCCTTACCGTATTATCTGTGCCCTTACTTCAGAATAATACTGGGGCTACGGATGTTTCTAGAATGGCCACCATATGTGCTCATAGGGTTCTCACTATCAAGATTTGAAACACTTGATACCCTCGTCATGGTTCTACCATTCTAAGGACATATATCAATACATATTGTAATAATAATGATTTATGCGATATAGTATAAAATGCCTTTTATTGATTAATGAACATTATTACAAAGAGTCAATTCCACAATAATTGATTGGCTCTAAGGCACCTACTCCAACAAAAACCACAGCTAATAGCTCTTTTTCAGTAGTGGTGTAATTTAACTGTGCATCGGTGAGTGTCTTGCTAGCATACTGAATTACATGCACAACTTTGTTCTTTCTTTATCCTAAAACTACTCCTACTGCAAAATCACTAGCATCACACATCAATTTGAAAGGTAGTTCCCAATCAAGAATTGCAATAATAGGTGCAGACACTAACAATTTCTTAAGAGTTTGAAAAGCATGCATGCATTCATCATCAAAAGCAAAAGGAACATCCTTAATCAGTAAATTGCAAAGGGGTTTAGAGATTTTAGAGAAATCCTTGATAAACAGTCTATAGAACCCCGCATGCCCCAAGAAACTCCGGACTGCCTTAATGTTTGTAGGTAGTGGCAGCTTCTCAATCACTTTAGTTTTTGCCTGGTCCACTTCGATGCCGTCTTTTGAAATTCTGTGACTGAGTACTATTCCTTCCTGTACCATGAAGTGGCATTTCTCCCAGTTGAGCACCAAATTCGTCTCCTAACATCGCTGCAAAACAAATGAGAGATTAGATAAACAATTGTCAAAAGAAGAACAAAAAACAGAGAAGTCATCCATGAAGACTTCTATAAACTGCTTCACCATGTCATAAAAGATTGACATCATGCATCGCTGAAATGAGGCCGGTGCATTGCACAACCTGAAAGGCATTCTTCTGTAAGCAAAGGTGCCATAAGGACAAGTGAATATCATCTTCTCTTCATCTTTAGGAGCAATGGCAATCTGATTATAACTTGAAAAGCCATCCAAGAAACAATAGTAAGCATGCCCTACCAATCTCTCCAATATTTGATCGATGAAAGGAATTGGGAAATGATCCTTCCTTGTCGCTTCATTCAATTTCCTGTAATCGATGCACACCCTCCAACTCGTGACTGTCCTAGTTGGTATCAATTCATTGTTGTCATTCTTAATCACCGTGATACCTCATTTCTTTGGAACCACTTGCTCCGGGCTCACCCATGGACTATCTGAAATAGGATAGATTATTCCTGCATCTAGAAGTTTCACCACTTCCTTTCTCAGGATTCAATCTTCGTTGTGGTTGCACCCTAGGCTTGACATCATCTTCCATGAGTATCTTGTGCATACAAAAAGATGGAAATATGCCCCTAATGTCTGATATGGTTCATCCAATTGTTGATTTGTGCTCCCTTAACACCTGAACGAACCGCTCTTCCTCTAATTTACTCAGCCCTGCATTGATGATCACCAAAAAAGTTTCTGATTCACCAAGATACACATATTTGAGGTGAGAAGGTAAAGGCTTCAGTTCAAGTTTTGGAGGTTCTTCCTTTCTTGCATTTTCCTTCTCCTTTTCAATGTCAAATTCTTCAAATTCTGGATCTTAGTTACGGTTATCGGCTGAAGTGCTTCCAAAAGTCTAGCACACTCATTCTTCGTCGGCTCATTTACCTCTATTATTTTTTATTGGGCAATGCAAGCTTCTAAAGGTAGTTGAGGGGTGTTCTCTTCAATAACATCTGCTACTAACCTATCCACCAAGTCCACACTAAAACTTGAATCAGACTCTGATGGAAATTTCATGGCCTCAAACACACTGAATGTCACTGTTTCATCTTGAACCCTTAACAACAATTTTCCTTCTTGCACATCAATTAAGGCTCTTCGGGTGGCAAGAAATGGTCCCCCCAAGATGAGAGGCATTTCCTTGTCCTTTTCCATATCCAACACGACGAAATCCGCTGGAAAGATGACTTTGTCCACCTTGACCAATACATCTTCCACTATGCCCCTTGGATGCTTGATGGATCTATCTGCAAGCTGTAAAGAAATGGTCGTTGGCTTCACTTCGCCAATCCCTAGTCTCTTGAAAACAGAAAAAGGCATTAGGTTTATGCTTGCACCTAGATCACATATGTAACAACTGTTGTAAACTAGTACAATGCATGCATAATAATAATAGAAAATGGGCCCAAAACTTTTCTTTTTACTATATGTAATAAGTCTTTTATACACAAAGAGCATTATTTACACAATGCCATTTAAGAAGACAAAAACAAGGGAAACAGTGTAGCTATTGCTCCTCGCTTGCCGACGCCCCTCCGACTGCATCATCACCTAGATCCTGCATCCACAAAGGAAAATAACGGGGTGAGCACAAAATAATGCTCAGTAAGTAAACCCTCTATTTGTCTATCCCCGTATTTATTTCTCTTAATTCTTTCCTAACTCTTTCTTTCTATTGTTTTCTACTAAACGTCATGGCCTCATCTTACCGGAGGTATGGCCGGATGGCGTTCACACAGCACCATCTCACTCTTCATAACTGTCGAGTGGAGTTCACACAGCACCAACTCGCTCTTAGTGACTACCGAGTGGGGATCACAAAGCACCTACACGGTTTCATAACTATCGGGTGGAGATCACAAAGCACCTACCCGTTTCTCATGACTTTCGGGTGACGATCACAAAGCATCAACCCGTTTCTAATAACTATCGGGTGATGATCACAAAGCATCAACCCATTTCTAATAACTACTGGGTGACGATCACAAAGCATCAACCCGTTTCTGATAACTACCGGGTGACGATCACAAAGCATCAACCCGTTTCTAATGCTCTTCTCATTCACTCTACTCTAGCACTTCTCATTCTCTCTACCCTTAGAGTAGTTGCATTCACAAAGTTCTCTACTCATAGAGCAAGTGCATACACAAAGTTTTCTACTCTTTCTTAAGTCACTTCTCAATGCACAATTAATGCATATGGATGGTTCATCTCCACTAATGCACTTATGAAATGCCAACATGCAATGTTGCAAGAATTAAGGTTCACTACTCATACTCAAACCTCTATTAGGCATTTCATCAAACAACTCAAACCACAAAACTTCACATCCAAAGCAAGAATCCTTACCTTAGATGCCTTAGATTGATTTTCTACCCCAAAGCACTCCAAAAGCCCTATAAAAATCCTTGAACAAATGAAAAGAAATTGAGAAGTAAGAAAGAGAATGGCGGTGGAGAAGAAGAATGAAGGGTTTGCAATGACTTAATTCCTTTTAATAATTATGCCAAGCATTCCCATTTTGCCCTCACTCTTCCTTAGGATTCCATCTATATCCTTTGATTCATTACAAACACACCCCATATTAACATTTTCTCCATGAAATTCCTTACATTTTACTGCCCACTTTTCCTACTAATTAGGGGAGAATGTCAAATTGCCCTTAGGGAAGAAAATATCTAAAACTTAACAAGCATTTTGGTCGGCACGTCGAAGAAGCTTCTGTCGTCGCGGTGAAGCTGTGCAGCAGCTTCCCCGTGGGTTTCAACACCTTTTCGCCGCGGCGAAGATTCTTCTTCGCCCGGCGAAGCTGGACCACTAAACTCCTTCTATTTTCAACCAATTTCAAGGCAAGTATTCAACATACCACTCAATCAAAGGCCAACCAAACATAATACTAATAAACCGGCTCAAATAAGAGCAAAAAAGAACATTGCTACGTACCTCAAGTGGGGCGTTACAAAGAGCTTTGTGGATTGAGAAGTTACCCAACCCCCCACTTGCCATTTGAAAAGGTATATTAGGGCTTGAGTTGATTTTAATTTATTTGAAGATTTTTTATTGTTGATTTTGAGTTGTGCAATGAATTTTGATAATTTATATTGTTAATTTGGACTCAGATAGACTTGGAATGCAATTTAGGTTTGTGTAACAACCACAAATGGGTAGAACTCACTCTTTAAAAACCAATTTTTAAGAGGAGGGAGTCAATGTGGCTATTAACCCATATGCCTAGCCCATACTTTAGGGATGTAGGACTAAATTAGGATTGTTACAATCCATTCCCCTTGAAACGATGTCCAAGGTGGCTCGATATACCCAACTAGTAAGGCTTTAGGTTGCCTCATCCGCGAGAGGGCTATCCTAGGTGGTGTCAATCTTATGAAGATTGCCCGGGGGGGTGGTTCATACTCTAATACCAATTGTAACAACCACAAATGGGTAGAACTTACTCTTAAAAATTGGTTTGTAAAATGAGGAAGTCCATGTGGTTATTAACCCACACACCTAGCTCATATTTTAACGATGTGAGACTCAATTAGGATCGTTACTGGTTGTGTTGTTGGATTTGTTAGACTGAAATAAGGCAGATACAAACGATGACAATGGCATTATGGATTATATTGCATTTTTTTTTTACCAATACCTATGTATCGTTGGGTATCTGTCTATTAAACCTCTGTTCAAACCATCGATAGCTTGGTATCAGTCATCTAGGAATCCACCAATGGCCACCTATTGGTCTATAACCAAAATCTCTTCAGCCACTAATAAAGGTTGTATTGATGGATATCGAGGATACGAAGTGGGGTTAATTATTTGTTTGTTCTAGTCCATAGTAAACATTTCACAAATTTTACGGGTTAAAACACAAGCTATATTATCTATAATAATTTATGTAAATGAAACATTAACATTCAAAAAATATTCATGAAGAATGATTTCTTATAAATCATGTTAAAAATTATTTAAGAATCCCAAATTGTGTTTAAATAGTTTCAAAATTTTATTTTATATTTAATTGCCATTTAGTTAAATTTAAAGTAACTTTAAAACTAGCCTTAAAAGGGAATGCAAAAATGAAGGCTTAAATTATAATTCACATCTCACAAAGTAGGAAATAAACTAGCTTATTTGTGCCTGATAAGCAAGGCAAACAAATTCAATAATATAGATAAAGCAAATATTCTTTGCATGGTTTTTGAAGCATAAAAAAATTACGTCTCATTTCATTTTTAATTATTTGTTTGTTCTAACAGCTTTTATCTCATTTATAATTTAGGCATGCAGCTCGAAGCATGAATCAAAAGCATAACAGACTTATTTATTTATTAATTTATATTTAGGTTAGGTTAAATCGATCAAGTAGACTCCTTCTCAATTATTGAAACTAAATTGTATAAAGTTTAATTTGATTTTTTTTTTCCTTTATGAACAGTTTTGAAATCTATTTTTAAGAGCCAACCAAAATTGTCTTTTAAAATATTTGGTTCTCTAAAATAGTCAAATATTCATATGTTATTTAAGGAAGCCTTTCAAGATAATTTTTTACAATGATTTTTTCAATATTTGCTATATTCCTTTTCTTTTCTCACAAATTGCTGGCATTTCATCACCATTCTGTTCACAGAGTAATATCATCTTACAACAACTTCTATTTCTTCTAATTTCACTTCTTACAAAGAATTCACATTCTTGCTGTCAAGCTTTTTGGTGCAGCTCATTAACTTAGATATGAGTTCTGATATTTGAAACAATTGTATTTTTCATTTGCTTGATCATATATTTCAAAATGTGTGGTGAATTAGATTTTATATGATATATATTTCTTCCTTTTATATCATATGATGAGGAACTTATTATTCATTATTCATTTTTTTTTTTTTTGATATTATGCTTCTTTATAAATTTGATATAAAGTTGTATGTCATAACTAAATTGATTTTTTTTTTTTCGTAACCAAGATGTTTGGGCCAACTTATCCGTATCTCGACTAATCTTCAGGAGCTATAACTGAATGTTGCTATCTACATTATAAGCAAAGTTGCAAATTGTATACATTAGAGAAATTAATTGTAAGTGTATAAATTTAATTTAACTATAATATATATTTCATCGTTGCATATTATGATCTTGAATTCCTTTTTTCTTCTTTCTTTCTTGAATGTTATTATATGCTTCTCGTATTTCACTAGAAATTGTTTTTGTCTCCTTGATCTAATTTCCAAATAGTATATTGTGTAATTAGTTGTTGTGCATAAATTTTCTTTGTGAAGTCAAGCCTAAAAGGATATCCCTCATTGTTTTATTTTTATATTTTGTGTCATGTTTAGGGCAATGTTTTTAAACCAATCCCGGGCCTTGACTCAGTCAAAGGGTAGGTTCTCGAGTCAGGTGGTCCAACCGGTGACGTTAGAATATCCAAAAAATTTGAAATCCTGCAAACACATCTTGAAAAATTTCATCAGTCCCTACAGGTTTGAAATCCAACAAACACACCCCTATGATATGGCCAGCAACCTAGCCGCCGCAACTACAATCCACCCTAGATTAGCCCTAAGCTTTTTTCCGATTGTTTTTGGTGCCTACTTGCTTTTTCCAACCCTCCAGACACCGCCTAAACACTTTCCCTGATCCTTTTTCACTGATTTCTAATTGATCAACACCGCTCGCACAGCCCACCTTGCGATCACACAACTGTCATCATGCACGATCGCCGACACCAACTCCACCTTAGCCTTCCTCTTCACCTCATCCCTTCACAGCTTAGAACATCGTCCTCCTCGACCCACCTGTAGCAGTTGACATTGGCCATCGATTCTTTGACCAAATGGTTGAACCGACGGTTAGGCATTGTTCTGTCGATTCAACCACAGATCAATCCGGGCTAATGGCTAAAACCGGGTTTAAGGTGTCCTCGGATCAGAGAAGGGGCCGATCGAAGGTCGGACAGGTCGAGCCGGCCAGTCCAGTCCGGGTTTCAAATCATTAGTTTCGGGTGACGCTAATTTTAGAAAAAGGTACATACCATTCTTGAAATAAATTGACAATTATTGAATTAAGGCATTCAATAACCACTTACCATTAATGGTTCCAAATTTCTTCATAAAGGACATTATTGAAAAATCGATTTAATTATATCATTTACATAGATTATTTAGGCACCAAATTTTATGTCAAAATAAGACAAGAGTGAAAATAATAACGTATGTATATACAAATTTAGTATTGTTTGACAAAACATGACCTACCTCCCCGTTAGTAGAAATCAGAAAGAAAAATACATAATTTATACAAGCTTATAGCTCAAGTTTAATCCCAAATTGAAAATCAAGCCCTTAATCCAGTAAACTCACATTTAATTAACTTGCGCTCTATTTCTCTCTCACATCAACTAATCAACTCACATTTTTTTAATAACACCACCTTATTGTTTTTCAAACTTATCACGTAGAAACAAATTGCTTGGTGTTTCCAAATTCTTAAACGAATCTAGGTATGTTACCAACATTAAACCTACACAAGGACATGGGTTGACACCCACAAAATTTCAAAATTGTATGTATAAATATATTAATTTCGTCTCTTAAACTTTAATTTTTCCATTGACCCTCTTATTCGTTGAAGCTACACTTTGACCTTATATGTAATACTTTTTTTAGAGTTAGTCCTTTAGCATTACACTTTAGACCCCTAAATGAAATTTTGTGGTTCTGCCACTGGCTACCACACCCTTCTTACTATAAATTTCACATATTCCCTTCTATACATAAATATTAAACACTTTTAGTTGTGGAATACTAGTTTCTTAACATACCCACTCGAGTGATGAAGTTCTCAACAGACTCTCTTGTGGTGAAGTTTTCACCTATTTATCTTACGATAAGATTTTAACCTACACTCTCTTCTTGCTTATCTTATTTATAGATTTAGAGATCTCATCTTCCTTTCAAGAATTACATCATGTTACCCTATACTATTTGAATTCCTTTCTAAAATATATCATGCCATAACTAAACTTATAAGACAACAAATTGTACAAGGAATTTACCTTAATTTTTAACTTTTTTACAAAAGTAGGAGTTCTTCTTACATTAGGAAACAAACCCTTCTTTAAACTTTCAAAAATGTAGCTAATAATTTTAAAAAGTCTTTTACCTTGACGAGCTTTTTCATCTAAGCAACAACATCATTGCTTTACCACAATTGCAATTCTAAGCTTTCATAATAGTTCAAAACTCGTTGTTGGACCTTAGGCTGGATCGACTACCCCAACTCGTGATTAAAAACAAATCACCAAGCAAATGCGAAAATCAAAAGAATCAGCACTTGTTTCATTAGGCATGCATATTGTCTTATTTTTTCAAGCGGCTCAATGACAAAAAAAATTGGTCCGTCATTGCTTTGCCATTGGGTATTTCCTCTATTGATCAATTACAAAAATTTCTAAATTCTCTTCTAACGTTATTTCTCCTCTCTTGGATAACGTGAAATGCTGCAATGAGAAAATAAAATATTTGATGAAATTTGAAACTATAAACTGAAAATTATATGCCTTAGTTAAAATCATAAAAAAAAAAAAGAAAAAAGAAAAAGAGCTTAAACATTAACATAAACGTGAGGTTATGACCTTCAAAAAGTACAGATAGAAGATATTTCCTGGTCTGTCAATTTTTTCCAGCATGAGAAAAAGTTCTGCAGAGGGAATTTGATGCCTAGTTTCAATAAGCTCAAAGAGAATGAACTAATGTCTTACATAGGAAACATATGGTCAAGAGAAAGAATACAACAAGAACCAAGAAAACATTACCAATTGATGACAAACCTTGATTCTTAAACTTCTTAATACATCATAATTCAACCTTGATTCTTCAGCAAATTCATGGCATCTTAAACTTGACTCACTACATAAAAATTAATATATCAAAATCAAGTTTTGTTGGAGAGAACATGGTTTTTCAATGTCCCCGCTAAGTAGAGAGATAACCAAAACAACAAACCTAACTCAATCAATGAGTCATCAAAGGATTTTGTTGTGATGTGGCACTTGATATTCACACACGTGGAAGTCAACTTTTATCTTGGGTGGTCAATGTTAATTGTTATTGACATAAGGGGCATTTCAGTCTTTCTGGCATCTTCAATAAACCTAATCTGACTTAGGGTTTGCGCAGCTCATTCTCGATCATTCTCTCTTGGTTTGCAGAGAGAGAAAATAGTTGGAATATGCTGTGCTGGAAATCCAAAGAACGTCGATGGAATCAAACGGCGATGGTAGGTCTTAGCTGTCCTATTTGTTATTCCCTTTGTTTGTTGTATAAATGGCCTCTAATTTCTGTCTATTTGATGATGTATGAGTGGTGAGAACATCTGGGTATAAGGGTGTAAATCAGAGGGGTTTTTCTCAGGTTGTACCTTGTGTAAAGGGGGTGAGCCTAATCTTTATAAGGTTTCTCAATTTCTTATAGTGGATTCTATTTCTTTTGCCCTGAAAAGTGGATGTAGGTAATCTTTCAGATTACCGAACCACTATATATTTGGTGTTCTTCATTTTATTGCTTTTCTGTTTTCTTATCTGATTATTGTTGTAAACTTGTGTCTTTGGCTTGGATTAAAATACTGTATGCTGTTATGTTTTGGGTCTCATGTTACAACAAGTGGTATCAGAGCTCAGTTTTTTGAGCACCTAGGTCTTATTCTAGGTTGTGAGATCCAGTTTACGAATCTGCAGTAGTCTAGGGTTTGACTGTTTTTCACAGTTGTCTATTCCTTTAACTTAGGGTTTCCAATTTGTCTCTAAAATTAGGACTTTTATAATCTAAGTGTCTGGGAGGGTTAGAAACCTAGAAATGACTAAGTTTGAAGTAGAAAAATTTATAGGGGATAATGATTATGGGTTATGGAAGATGAAGATGAGGGCTGTCTTAGTTAAGGATGGATTGTCTGCTACCTTAGAGGGTAAGGATAGTTTACCAGATACTTTGTCTGACAAGGAGAAGAAAGAACTGCTAGATAAGGCTTACAGTTCTTTAATTCTAGGGTTACGAGATGAAGTCCTAAGAGAGGTTAAGAAGATGACTACACCAACAGAAATTTGGGAAAAGTTAGACTCTCTGTATCTGTCAAAATCTTCTCCTAATAGGTTAGTTTTAAAACATAAGTTTTTCAGTTTTAAAATGGATGAAAACAAAGTATTAGGTGACAATATGAATGATTTTATGAAATTTGTATTGGATTTAGAAAGTCTAAGTGTCAAAGTTGAGGATGAGGATCAAGTTATGATCCTTATCAATTCTCTTCCTAAAATTTTCTCAAATTTTGTGGATACTCTTAAGTATGGTAGACAAACCCTTAAACTAGATGAAGTAGTAGTAGCCATTACTACTAAGGATGCTGAGTTTAAAAAGGAGGGTAAGTTAGATGGAGAATGACTGAATATCAGGGGTAGATCTGAGAAAAAAGTGTCAAAGAAAGGTCACTTTAGGAGTACATTTAAGTCTAAATCAAAGTTTGTAAGGAAGTGCTTTCATTGTCATAAAGAAGGGCACTTTAAAAGAGATTGTCTAGATAGGAAGAAAAGATCAGGGAGAAAGAGGCTAGTGGCAGTGTTGATATAGCTTCAGATGGGTATGAAAGCTCTGATTTCCTAGTAGCTTCTGATAGAGAATCTGAATCTGAGTGGATTTTGGATTCTAGTTGCACTTTCCACATGACTCCAAATAAGAGTTCATTGATGAATTTTAAGAAAATAGAATCTGGCAAGGTTCTAATGGGGAATAATACAGTGTGTAGTGTCTTAGGCATTGGGGATGTCAGGTTAAGTCTTCATGATGGCAGTTCAAGAGCCCTTTCAGAAGTTAGGTATATACCTGAGTTGAAAAGGAACCTTATTTCTTTAGGTAACTTAGACTCAAATGGGTTTAGTTACAAGGCTCAAAGTGGAGTGCTTAAGGTTACTAAAGAGTCTTTAGTGGTTATGAAATGAGAGAAAAAGAATGGTTTATATGTCTTAAATAGATCCACTGTTGCTGGAACAGCAGCAGTGACTTCACAGAAACCTAACAAGACTTCCATTTGGCACAAAAGGTTGGGACACATTAGTGAGAGAGGTCTAATAGAGTTAAGTAAGCAGAATGCCTTAGGAGGGGACAAAATACAGAAGCTAGAGTTATGTGATCACTGTGTTTATGGGAAGATGAGCAGAATCAGGTTTAGTGTGGGAAACCATTGTTCTAAGGGTTTTCTGGACTATATTCATTCTGATGTGTGGGGGCCAACCAAACATCCATCTTTGGGAGGATGTAGGTATTTCATTAGTATCATAGATGATTTTTCTAGGAGGGTATGGATCTATTTTTTGAAAACTAAGGGAGAAGCCTTTAGGAAATTCAAGGATTGGAAGATTATGATAGAAAACCAATCTGGGAAGAAAATCAGGAAACTTAGGACAGATAATGGGCTAGAATCTATCAATGAAGAGTTTGATAACCTGTGTATAGAGAGTGGAATTTTGAGGCATAGAACTGTTAGACACACACCCCAGCAGAATGGTTTAGTAGAGAGGATGAATATGACCATCCTTGAAAAGGTTAGAAGCTTGTTATCTTGTTCTAAGTTACCTACCAGGTTTTGGGCAGAGGCTGCCCACACAACTGTTTACTTGATTAACAGAATCCCTTCCTCATCTCTTAGTTTCAGAACACCTATGGAAAAGTGGTCTGGGTATCTTGCTGATTATAGCAGCCTTAGGGTTTTTGGATGCACTGTTTATGTTCATGAAAAAACTGATAAGCTAAAACAAGGGCTATTAAATGTATTTTCTTAGGGTATCCTGATGGCATAAAAGGTTATAGGTGCTAGGATATTTTAGGAAGAAGATGTATAATCAGTAGAGATGTTGGGTTTAATGAGGATAGGGTGATTGGTCTAAATCAAGATGGTTTGAGTGAGAATGGAAGGGATAATGTTTTTAGGACAAAGATGATTAACCTAGATTTAGGTGGAGATAGTTCTAACCTATACAGTTCTGGTCCAGACCCAAATGTAGACGCTCAAACCCAGGAGGATGAACCTAGCCTAGAGGATAGTGGTGACAATGATAGAGCTGAAAATGATTTGCAAAATTATCAACTAGCTAGAGATAGAGAAAGAAGGGAAATCAGATTACCTAGTAGGTACTCACATGCTAATTTGGTAGCTTTTGCTCTTCAAGTTGCTGAAGAAATTGATGAGGAACCTAGAACTGTTAAGGAAGCCATGAGTTGCAGAGAATCTAGGCAGTGGAAACCGGCTATGCTAGAAGAATTTGATTCTTTGATCAAAAACCAAACCTGGATTTTGATTGATAAACCTGAAGGCAGTAGGGTGATTAAATGCAAATGGGTTTTTAAAGGAAAAGAGGGCATACAAAGGGTAGAAGCACCTAGGTTTAAAGCAAGATTAGTGGTAAAAGGGTTTACACAGGTTGAAAGGGTGGACTACAATGAGATTTTCTCACCTGTAGTGAGACATACCACCATTAGAATACTATTATCTTTGATAGCTCAGTTTGGTTTGGAACTAGAGTAGTTAGACATAAAAACAGCCTTCTTAAATGGTAATTTAGAAGAGAAAATTCTAATAGAACAACCTGAACTGTTTAAAAAGGGGCCCAAGAACCAAGTCTGTTTTCTAAAAAAATCCTTGTATGGTTTGAAGCAGTCACCTAGGCAGTGGTACATGAAATTTGATTATTTTATGTTGAATGCTGGTTTCATCTGAAGTAGTTTTGATGGTTGTTTCTATTTCAAATGTTTATATGGTGAATGTTACATATACTTGTCTCTATATGTGGATGACATGCTGCTAGCTTGTAAGGATTTTTCTAAAATTGATAGATTCAAAAGGGAAATGAGTAAACATTTTGAGATGAAAGATTTAGGACAAGCTAGAAAGATTTTGGGTATGAACATTGAAAGGGATAGGAAAACTAGAAGTCTTATACTGTCTCAGAAAGAGTATGCTAAAAAATTAATCAAGAAGTTTAACATGCTTGACTCTAAACCTGTCAAAACACCATTAGGTCAACATTTTAAACTTAGTGTAACCCAGTGTCCAGAAACTGAAGAAGAAAAGAGGGAAATGGCTTGTATACCATATGCAAATGCAATAGGGAGTCTGATGTACTTAATGGTCTATACCATACCAGATTTGGCTTTTGCAGTTAGTTCAGTTAGTTATGTGAAGGGTACACTGTCCACTGGTATTGTTTACAGCAGAGGGCAAATTCAGGAGAATCCCATCTTGGGATGTGTGGATGCTGATTAGCCTGGAAATGTAGACAATAGGAAATCCATGACTGGTTTCTGTTTTACCATTTGGAATAATCTGGTTTGCTAGAAAGCTAATTTGCAGGCTATTGTAACTTGGTCCACCATGGAAGTAGAGTATGTTGCAATTACAGAGGCAGTCAAGGAGGCTATGTGGCTCAAGGGAATGCTTGTTGAGATGGGATTGGTTCAGCAACAAGTTCCAATCAAGAGTGATAGTCAAAGTGCCGTTTTTATGTGCAAAAATCAGGTCTTTCATGAGAGGTCAAAACACGTAGATGTTAGACTGCATTTCATCAAAAACCTGATTGAAGATAAAGTCATAAAGGTGGAGAAAATTCCTGGAAAGGAAAACCTAGCAGATATGTTTACTAAATTAGTGACTTTGGACAAGTTAAGGCTCTTTAAGAGCCTTCTGCATATTGAAGAAAACTAAAGAATTTTTCCAGGGCAGTAAGAAAGGGAGAAGATCAAATGCCAAGGTAGAGATTTGTTATGATATGGCACTTGATATTCACACACGTGGAAGTCAACTTTTATCTTGGGTGGTCAATGTTAATTGTTATTGAATTAAGGGGCATTTCAGTCTTTCTGGCATCTTCAATAAACCTAATCTGACTTAGGGTGTGCGCAGCTCATTCTCAATCATTCTCTCTTGGTTTGCAGAGAGAGAAAACGGTTGGAATATGCTGTGCTGGAAATCCAAAGAACGTCGATGGAATCAAACGGTGATGGTAGGTCTTAGCTGTCCTATTTGTTATTCCCTTTGTTTGCTGTATAAATGGCCTCTAATTTGTGTCAATTTGATGATGTATGAGTGGTGAGAACATTTGGGTGTATGGGTGTAAATCAGAGGGGTTTTTCTCGGGTTGTACCTTGTAAAGGGGGTGAGCCTAATCTCTGTAAGGTTTCTCAAATTCTCATAGTGGATTCTATATCTTTTGCCCTGAAAAGTGGATGTAGGTAATCTTTCAGATTACCAAACCACTGTATATCTGGTGTTCTTTATTTTATTGCTTTTCTGTTTTCTTATCTGATTATTGCTGTAAACTTGTGTCTTTGGCTTGGATTAAAATACTATATACTGTTCTGTTTTGGGTCTCATTTTAGAACAGATTTCATCGGGTGTAAATTTTTGTAAAAGCAAGTGAAGTCGAATTTTATTGCCTCAATGCAGTACTCTTGAGCATTAGGGTTGCCATCGTCGCCACCACCATGGCCAAGGCCAAAAAATCAGTGTTAATCGCCATTTCTTGTTTACTCACTATTGCTAGCTAGCGTATGTTGAACTTGATTAATCTTTGCTATATATATATGGAAAAGAGGGTTGAGTAATGTTAGGGTTAGAATTGTAATTTTACTTGTTCATATATAGATATGTGATTGACAAATTTCTAATGAATGTAAAGGGCTTAATATTTGTTATTTTTAAAAGATGATGTAGGATTTATTTCATGCAAAGAAGGTTGACTTTTTTTTAGACATTTATTATTTTTAAATCCATAATTACATTATCAATTTTTTAGAAATTTTTTTATACATAAATTAATGTGCACATAGATTAACTATATAAATAACTCATGTGAGGTTGATGATGGACTCATTTAAAGACATGAACTTCTTATCGGTGATCAGGATCTTTGCACACCCAAAATTACCATGAATCACCCCATTTGTTAGTGTAAGTCTCATGTGAGGTTGATGATGGACTTTGTTAGGGCCAAAAAATGTTCTCGGCCTAGGTAGGCCCAAAGACGACACCTTCAATAAAGCTGAAAAGCTCAGGCCTAATTACGATGGGGCCAAACTCAGAGTTCTACAAATGAGGCCCGTCTGGCGCTCCTCCCCAGTCCTTACCATCTGGATCTAGGCCTTCTGATCCTAGAACACCTTCTGGACTTTCGATCAACTTGGAGCCCACAGTCGCCTACAAACGACAATACTACTTGAACTCTACTAAAGAAGTCAATTGTTATCCCAATTCGTCTAAGGTCCGTATCCTAGGCATACTGGGACTCCTTTTCCTACTGAGATAAGGGAGCCAAAGGCTCCACTCTTTGGGAAGACCACTGCTGCAAGGACTTCTAGTCCCACCAAGATTCGAAGAACATGCAGTCGCTATTTAAGCAGAGGCCAGCCCTCTCATAAAGCACAGAGACATTACACCTTCAGACCCTGAAGTTTCCACTCTTGAGAACTTTGCATTACAACCGTAGTCACAGTCCCTGACTAGACTCTCGGTAACCTTTCTTCTCCTTAATCCTCACTAAACTAGCCTCACTCAGCCTTGCTGACTTGAGCATCGGAGTGCCTACGGCAAACACCACCCCGGTGTTTCCCGTCTGCTTTACGCTTGTTTTCTTACGTGTGCAGGTACAACAGATCGCTAGTAAGCTCAACCTCACGGGATCAGTCCCTCTTTCCGTACAGATAGATTTTTACGTCTACAAACTTGCAAGTTTTTTTTTTATTAGTATTTTTTTGTGCAAGTTTGTTTTAAAAACTTTTCATACTTTCTTCTCCATGGTGTGTTTAAAATATTATTTTTAATCGCAATTGTACTCTAAATTTACCCATTTTCTCTTTAAATATAAACATCGTCTAAATCATCAATAAACCAGAGATTTCTATATTAGGAGAAATAAATATGAATAATTGTAAAGATAACTTGGATATAATTTATTATTATACAATAAAAAAATTCGAAAAATTGTTCTTTATCCTATGAGTGACTTGATTGTTGATAAGTTAATTTAGCCTGTATTTTTTTTCCTTGAGTTTCTTAATTTCCCTCCCTTTGTAAATATTGGATGTGTTTGTTTTATTATATTGGGATATGACCGGAATCTGGCGTTATGACGCTTGATTGACCGAATTTAGCCAGTCGTTCATCAATCTGACCTTTTTTGATCAGATCCGTGGTGGATCTGACTGCAAAAAGCCAGATCTAACTGTCAATGACAGCCAAAGATATGGCCGTCGTGGACGGTCAACGATGGCCATCGTTGATGGTCAAATCTAACATTTTTTAGCCAGATCTACGGTGAATCTGGCCGAAAAAAATCAAATCGACACATTACTGATCAGTAGTGCACGATTGTGACAGATTCTTGCTACCACCGACGATGGTTGTCGGAATTTGACAACTATGGGTGAGTGAAAGTGTTTTGTCAATTTATAAATTTTTTTGTTGGGGTGTTTTTGTTAATTAACAAACCTATAGAGTTTAAAATCTGTTTCTTAATTTAGAAAATGATTTTGAAAATAAAAAAAAACAAAATCGCATTTGAATTTGGAATAAGGACAAGATATTGGTGAAATAAGGAAACTAAACGCAGCCGTAATTTTTTCTCTGTTCTAAATCTCGGACCAAATCGACCGGTTTGACCAGGAGTCGGTCACCTGTCCGGTCTGGGCGATGCTAAAACCCGTGAACAGTTTGTGACCTGGATTGGACCAGATTTGAACTCGTGAAACAGTGGCGAACCGCCTATTCAACCGGCCCCGTGACAAAATCAGGTCACTTGAAACGAAAATCCCTAATATTTTTTAGGGGGAGTTTATTAAAAAGACATTTGAAGTTTACATTTAATTAAAAGGCTATCAGTTTTAAAATGTTAACTAAATAGGCATATTATTGATTAAGGGTAATTAGTGCTTAATTAAGATTAATGTAATCTTTTCAAAAAAAATATATATTACTGTTCTTTTTTGGGTCTCATTTTAGAACAGATTTCATCGGGTGTAAATTTTGTAAAAGCAAGTGAAGTCGAATTTATTGCCTCAATGCAGTACTCTTGAGCATTAGGTTGCCATCGTCGCCACCACCATGGCCAAGGCCAAAAAATCATGTTAAATGTAGACAATAGGAAATCCATGACTGGTTTCTGTTTTACCATTTGGAATAATCTGGTTTGCTGGAAAGCTAATTTGTAGGCTATTGTAACTTTGTCCACCACAGAAGTAGAGTATGTTGCAATTACAGAGGCAATCAAGGAGGGTATGTGTCTCAAGGGAATGCTTGATGAGATAGGACTGGTTTAGCAACAAGTTCCAATCAAGAGTGACAGTCAGGGTGCCATTTTTTTGTGCAAAAATCAGGTCTTTCATGAGAGGTCGAAACACATAAATGTTAGACTGCATTTCATCAGAAACTTGATTGAAGATAAAGTCATTAAGGTGGAGAAAATTCCTGGAAAGGAGAACCCAGTAGATATGTTTACTAAATCAGTGACTTTGGACAAGTTAAGGCTCTTTAAGAGCCTTCTGCATATTGAAGAGAACTAAAGGATTTTTTCAGGGTAGTAAGAAAGGGAGAAGATCAAATGCCAAGGTGGAGATTTGTAGTGATGTGGCACTTGATATTCACACATGTGGAAGTCAACTTTTACCTTGGGTGGTTAATGTTAATTGTTATTGACTTAAAGAGGCATTTCAGTCTTTCCGGTATCTTCAATAAACCTAATCTGATTTAGGTTTTACGCAGCTCATTCTCGATCATTCTCTCTTGGTTAACAGAGAGAGAAAACGGTTAGAATATGCTGTGCTGGAAATCCGAAGAACGTCGATGGAATAAAACGGTGATGGTAGGTCTTAGCTGTCCTATTTGTTTTGCCTTTGTTTGCTGTATAAATTGCCTCTAATTTCTACCTATTTGATTATGTATGAGTGGTGAGAGCATCTAGGTGTACGGGTGTAAATTAGAGGGTTTTCTTGGGTTGTACCTTGTGTAAAGGGGGTGAGCCTAATCTCTGTAAGGTTTCTCATTTTTCTCATTGTGGATTCTTTTTCTTTTGCCCTGAAGAGTGGATGTAGGTAATCTTTCAGATTACCGAACCACTATATATCTGGTGTTCTTAATTTTCCTGTTTTTCTGCTTTATCTGATTATTGCTGTAAACTTGTGGTTTTGGCTTGGATTCGAATAATGCATATTGTGTTTTGTTGTTGGCTCTCATGTTACAATAGATACATTTCCTACAACTCGAACAAAAGACCCCCTGAGTATAACTAACCCTAATAGCTAAAGGGTTTGTCATCCAACCACAAGAGGAGAGGTAACTTCCCATTCTTTCATTTCCTCTAACTCTCGAACCTTTCAAGTTCTACAACTACAAAGCATTTTAATTTCATTTATAATATTTCATAATCTTGAGACTATAAATAGATGTATTGTGAAAGATAATGTACACTCAACTTTGGAATAGAAAAGCACTGGTTTTATTTACCCTAGACCATCTTCTCTCTTCTCTTAGTTTATTTTATAACACATTTAATATTTTTAATTAATTACTTGTATTTTGTAACGAGCTGTGCATGTCCCTTGCAATAAGCTTCTAAAACAAGATCAAAACATTTAGGCCTATAAATATGAGTATAGGANGAAGAAGAAAAGAAGGAAATGGCTTGTATACCATATGCAAATGCAATAGGGAGTCTGATGTACTTAATGGTCTGTACTAGACCAGATTTGGATTTTGCAGTTAGGTCAGTTAGTAGGTTCATGAGTAACCCTGGAAAGATTCATTGGGAAGCTGTAAAATGGGTACTTAGATATGTGAAGGGTACACTATCCATTGGTATTGTTTACAACAGAGGGCAAATTCAGGAGAATCCCATTTTGGGATGTGTGGATATTGATTATGCTGGAAATGTAGATAATAGGAAATCCATGACTGGTTTCTGTTTTACCATTTGGAATAATCTGGTTTGTTGGAAAGCTAATTTGCAGGCTATTGTAACTTTGTCCACCATAGAGGCAGAGTATGTTGCAATTACAGAGGCAATCAAGGAGGCTATGTGTCTCAGGGGAATGCTTGATGAGATGGGACTGGTTTAGCAACAAGTTCCAATCAAGAGTGACAGTCAAAGTGCCATTTTTTTGTGCAAAAATAAGGTCTTTCATGAGAGGTCGAAACACATAGATGTTAGACTGCATTTCATCAGAAACCTGATTGAAGATAAAGTCATTAAGGTGGAGAAAATTCTTGGAAACGAGAACCCAACAGATATGTTTAATAAATCAGTGACTTTGGACAAGTTAAGGCTCTTTAAGAGCCTTCTACATAGTGAAGAGAACTAAAGGATTTTTTCAGGGCAGTAAGAAAGGGAGAAGATCAAATGCCAAGGTGGAGATTTGTAGTGATGTGGCACTTGATATTCACACATGTGGAAGTCAACTTTTACCTTCGGTGGTCAATGTTAATTGTTATTGACTTAAAGAGGCATTTCAGTCTTTCTGGTATCTTCAATAAACCTAATCTGATTTAGGTTTTACGCAGCTCATTCTCGATCATTCTCTCTTGGTTAACAGAGAGAGAAAACGGTTAGAATATGATGTGCTAGAAATCAGAAGAACGTCGATGGAATCAAACGGTGATGGTAGGTCTTAGCTGTCCTATTTGTTTTGCCTTTGTTTGCTATATAAATTGCCTCTAATCTCTACCTATTTGATTATGTATGAGTGGTGATAGCATCTGGGTGTACGGGTGTAAATCAGAGGGGTTTTATCGGGTTGTACCTTGTGTAAAGGGGGTGAGCCTAATCTCTGTAAGGTTTCTCATTTTTCTCATAGTGGATTCTTTTTCTTTTGCCCTGAAGAGTGGATGTAGGTAATCTTTCATATTACCGAACCACTATATATCTGATGTTCTTAATTTTCTTGTTTTTCTGCTTTATCTGATTATTGCTGTAAACTTGTGGTTTTGGCTTGGATTCGAATACTGCATATTGTGTTCTGTTTTTGGCTCTCATGTTACAATAGATACATTTCCTACAACTCGAACAAAAGACCCCCTAAGTATAACTAACCCTAATAGTTAAAGGGTTTGTTATCTAATCACAAGAAGAGAGGTAACTTCCCATTCTTTCATTTCCTCTAACTCTCGAACCTTTCAAGTTCTACAACTACAAAGCATTTTAATTTCATTTATAATATTTCATAATCTTGAGACTATAAATAGATGTATTGTGAAAGATAATGTACACTCAACTTTGGAATAGAAAAGCACTGGTTTTATTTACCCTAGACCATCTTCTCTCTTCTCTTAGTTTATTTTATAACACATTTAATATTTTTAATTAATTACTTGTATTTTGTAACGAGCTGTGCATGTCCCTTGCAGTAAGCTTCTAAAACAAGATCAAAACATTTAGACCTATAAATATGAGTATAGGACTACAGTCTGAACTTTACCAAACACAAAATCCAAACAATTTTGACATTTTCATTCATTAATAATTTGTATCTGCAAAATGCAAACCTGGTTCATTATCCTTTTCTCCATCTCCATAGCTTTCCTCCTCAAAGCTTTCACTAACCTTCTCTTTCCCAACAAATATCTTCCTCCTGGCCCTCCAACCTTCCCCATTATCGGCAACTTATTGTGGCTTCGAAGATCAACTTCTCAAATTGAACCCATCCTCCGGAATCTCCATGCCAAATTTGGCTCCATTGTTACTCTCCACTTTGGCTCTCGCCCTGCCATCTTTGTTGCCGATTGCTCCCTTGCCTACAAGGCTTTAGTCCAAAATGGTGCTGTCTTTTCTAATCCTCCACCGGCTCCTCCCACAACCAACACAATATCACTTCCTCTTCTTATGGCCCTACGTGGCGCCTCCTGCGCCGTAATCTGAATAGGGAAATTCTCCACCCTGCACGTGTGAGGAGCTACACGCGTGCGAGCAAGTGGGTTCTGCATATTCTTTTGGATCGTCTTCAAGTCAGAGTCCACAAATGGTGATCCAGTTCGTGTAATGGATCATTTTCCATACGGCATGTTTTGTTTATTAGTGTTTATGTGTTTCGGAGACCAGGTTAATGAAGGCCAAATCAAACATGTTGTATTGAGTAAGATATATCATGTTGTACTGTATGTTATGTTATTTACATCAAACAATTGCCTTATTTTGGAAGATATTTCTCCCTAATTAAGGAAGGATATATATATATATTATCCCCTTTTTTCTCTTTTATCTTTGTCTCTTCCCTTACTAATTTTCTTTCAGTCATCTTTAACACGGATTATGTGTCATTCATCTTTAATTCCATCTTAGATATATTTTTTTAAATAATAATTAAACAGAAGTTTATGATGTAATAAATAAATAACAGCTCTTGAAAAACAATGGAAGAAATTTAGCTAACATTTGCCACTCCAGCAGTAGAAAACAAAAACAATGCTGTTTGCTTTTACATAAAACGGTGCGTTTTTTAATAAGAGGATCCAGCTTCAGTTTATCTTTTAAAAAAACAAGGAAAAAAACACCAGACTCAGGGTCAGGGCTTCCTCTCTCAAATAGATCTATCAGTAAGTTTCCTTCTTTCTTCCAGTTCCACTCAGTATTGCGATTCCAGCTTTGTATTTTTTTATTTTCTTGTTTACTAATTTACCAGATTAGTTAATTTTTTCACTTGACTTAGCTTAAAGTTTGGTTTTTTCTTAAAAAAAAAAAAAAAAAAAAAAAAAAAAAGGAAAAAGTATGAATTCTCTTCTTTTTTTCCAATATTATTTTTGTTAATTAATGATCATCTTGTATTAGCGCGGCATTAACTTGATTATTTAGTAAGCTTTAAACATCTAATAAAGAAAATTTTGATGGAAACAAAGCAGCTATGTAAATTCATTTGATATAATGCACGCTTTGTTTGGTGCTTTTTTGAATATTTCTGGTGCAAATATTAGAGCTTTGAGAAGTTTTTTATGCATACTATGAAGTGGATGGTGGACATCATAGCTTCCAAGTTTTTGTTTGTACAAGTCAAGTTTCTTTTTATGCACACTTAAAGCGGATTGTTAGGATTTGTGCCGGGTGTATAAGGCAGTGGAGGTATCGTAGAATTTTAGTGCATTTGTTGCAAATATTACAGAATGTCAATAGCACTGAACGATGGATTCAAGATACCCATAGTGGGTCTGGGTGTCTGGCGAATGGAAGGAAAAGAAATTAGAGACCTCATCATCAATGCCATCAAGATTGGCTATCGTCATTTTGACTGTGCTGGTAATTTCTCATCTGTGGTTCTTTTACAATTATCTATTATAAAATATGTCCAAGTTTTACTTTCACATGAATTTTCCATGCCTATATGGAAACTATATTTAACTTATGAATATATGTGGTTTATTTTTCTGATTCTGAAATAAGTGTTATTGATTGACCGGATTTCAAATTAAAGTGTTCTTTAAGAAAAGAAAAAAAAAAAAAGTATTTGAACTTGAAGACTGTGTTTTGATCATTTGTACAAACATTTAGCTGCAAGATGATATTCATGTTCCCTTATTTGGGCTATTTTGGGAGGAAATGGGGACAAATTTGCATATGTTTTATATGATGTTATATGTGTTTTGTTGTGGTTGCAGCTGATTACAAAAATGAAGCAGAAGTTGGGGAGGCGCTCGCGGAAGCATTCAAGACTGGACTTGTTAAGAGGGAGGATCTTTTCATCACCACCAAGGCTAGTTTAATTGCAACTCTTACATATTTTCTTTCTTTGACTATCTGTTGGACACACAACATTGAACAGACAATGATTTTCCTCCTGAATTTATCCTGATTGCAGCTTTGGAATTCAGACCATGGACATGTTGTCGAGGCTTGTAGAGACAGTCTAAAGAAACTTCAACTAGATTATCTAGATCTCTACCTTGTGCACTTTCCTTTAGCCACAAAGCACACTGGTGATTCCTATCTGTCTTTTTGATCTTTTCTGTGAGGGTGTGTGTGCATGTGGGTGGGTTTGTATAAATCTGTTTTGCTTGTATGCCTATTAAAGTTTAATTCTAGACTGTGCAAGTTTTTGACCAATCCATATCAGCTGCATAGCTTGACAATCTGAATAGCTAGAAAATTTTAAGATGAATTATGAAATGGGTAGTAAGATGCATATTGTTCTTGCAAGCAGAACATATTATGAAATGGCTATAAAGGTGCATATTATACTTGCAAGCAAAACATTGTATATTCTGCTCCTTCTTTAGAACATACGCTGAAGGTGATTGGTTGGGGGGTTATCGATTAAATCAATTAATATTTGCTGGTGGAAAAAGGTTAAATTTGCTGAAGGGTTTATGCACTAGGCAATTATTACCTTATAAAGGATAAGTTGATTGCATGCCTTTGTGTTTTTGCTAACTAATATTGAATGTTAACTGCGGTTTGTAAAGTAAAGGTGAGATTGAAGATTTATACTTTTCCATAATGCTTTGATACTGTTTGTGAAATTGCCAAAATAATTGTTAATCTACTGATCTTTGCGGTGAAATGGAATGCTGAACGATTTATATTATCATACATACATGCAGGAGTCGGGGAAACTGATAGTGCTTTAGATGAAGATGGTGTCCTGGAGATAGACACAACTATCTCATTAGAAACCACCTGGCATAATATGGAAAATCTGGTTTCAATGGGCTTAGTACGCAGCATTGGGATCAGGTATGCTGGCAATTTGAATTTCGATATTTTAACCTATAACTTTGTATACTATATATATCAGTATTGTGACTTCAAAGTTATGAAATTACTAGTCTGTTAGGTCAGAAGAATCAAAATATTGTAATATCATGCTCTTTTTCATCCAAATAAAGAAGAAATGGCCAAGAACCTTTTAACATTTAAACAAATTACCTTGTTATTGACTTATGACTTCATATGTGATCATTGCTGGTGCCACTGCTTTTAATTTAAATTTGTGATGAATTATCCATAGTTTATTTTGTTTCCATGTTCCAACTGAAAGTAGTATATGCTATTTCACAAGTCCTTGAAGAAGCTTAATTTATCTTCTTTGCTAAAATACTACTATTCTGATAATCTTACCTTCTAATATTTCTGGCGATCTGATAGAAACTTTATTGCAGCAACTATGACATCTTTCTAACAAGAGATTGCTTAGCTTATGCAAAATTGAAGCCAGCTGTGAATCAGATTGAAACACATCCATACTTCCAACGTGATTCTCTAGTCAAATTCTGTCAGAAGCATGGGATCTGTGTTACAGCCCATACGCCTCTAGGAGGTGCTGTGGCTAACACAGAATGGTTCGGCACTGTGTCATGTTTGGGTGATCCTGTTCTCAAAGTAAGCGAAATATTCCACAATGTCAATAGCTTACAAAATTTTTCTTTGAAGTGCATATTAGCTAGTAATTTTCATCTCAATCTTCTTGTCACAGGGTCTAGCTGAGAAATACAAGAAGACTGTTGCCCAGATTGTTCTCAAGTGGGGCATACAGCGGAACACGGTTGTAATCCCTAAGTCGTCAAAGCTTGAGAGATTGAAGGGGAACTTTGAAGTTTTTGACTTTGAGCTGAGCAAAGAGGACATGGATGTGATTAAGAGTTTGGATAGGAAATATCGGACCAACCAACCAGCTAAGTTTTGGGGCATAGATGTGTATGCTTAAGAATGGCTATTATTTCATACTTGGGAGAAGAATAAGTGTGAGTTATGAAACATCCTGAAAACTCTTTTGGAAAGACATTCTTCACTTGTATGGCAACAGATTCAGATCTAATATTGAATTGACGTTTCTTATTTATGACATTTATTAGCTTAAATTAAAATGTTTGGACTTTTCAGTGACTGACTGCCACTTCTAATTGCTTACATAAAATGTATTTAAGCCTTAAACTCCATTGACATTTTCAGATTATTTAACGAAAAACAAAGAATTGCTTTCATTCTTCATATTAGTTACATAATATGTAAACAACTGTAATATAGGGGTTTCTGAGACTATGAGCTTGGCTCAAAAAGTTCTGAAATGTAGAATCTATAACAAAGTATTAGTAATTTTCTTATATTTTATTTTGAGCGATGCTATTGGCCCTCTATAATTTATCTTAATAAGCCCCACCGCCGCCAATTAACCACCACCAAATCACTCACAAACTCAGCCACAAACCCACCCAAAAACAACCACAAATTGAGCCCACCACCACCATTCCACCCATCCACCACCATCGCAATCCCTCTAAACTCCAAAGTTAGCCTCACCGCCACCAAACAACCACTAAATCACTCACAAATTCAGCCACAAACCACCACCCAAACCTACCACACACCCACAAATCCAACAAATGAACGAGGATTGCGAGCAGGAAATGGCGGCCGATGCGACCTGAAATGGTAAGGGTGTGTCAAGGGAGAAGAGAGGAGCTTGATGGTGGCGGTGGATGTCGGAGTCAACACAAACGCAGCAAACTCAAGCACGCATTGTGATGGACAGATGCAGTCGGGAAAGTTGGAAACGACAACTGTTGGTGGCAGTGCTGGTGGGGGTTTTGAAGAGGATGGTGAGAGGAAGATGATGATGGAGTCGGGTGGTTTAATCAACGCCGGAAACCATCCAGATTGGGCCTGAGAACAGTCAGTTGAGCAAGGGTACGGGTTCATTTAAGGGTGGAAATTTGGAATTTATGGAACCATGGGTGGGAACCACGAAACCTTGGCTGGGTAAATGTCGTTTACTCCAAAACAATTGATATAAATCACAGCCAACAATTTCTTTCAACTCTTAAATAACTGAACAATCTTTCAACTACGGCATTAAAAGAAATCAAATTCACTTCATCTTTAATAGGGATTATACGGTAGAACAAGAAATTCAACCAAACTGTGATTGGATCTTTGAAAATAAAATAAGATTTCCATAAAACTTAAGAAAACTATTTCTATTTTTTTAGTATTTTGATAATAGAGGATGTTTGAGATCTTATTTTATTTTCAAAGACAAAACTAAAGGTCAGTTGAGCTTGATTTTTTTGTATGGCCTAGTTGATAAAGATTTAAAAGAAATTATTGGATGTGAGTAATGTGTATTGTTTTATTTAGTAAGTCAATCTCAGTCATTAGATTAAATATGGGTAAAGGGTAATTAATCAGTGTCTCATTTTAATTTAAGAAATTAATTTATTATAGCCACCCTGATGATATAGAAATTTTAAATTACTAGTAAAAGATTTATTCTAGATGAATTGTGTGTAAAATGTTTTTTGAGTCTTATTTAGTAATTTTCAGAAAGGATAAAATTGTAAATAAAAAGAAGATAGTAATTGGGTTCAACTAAGATAAAAGATGGGGCCGAAAGCATCACTCTTTTATTTTAAATAATTGTAATGTTTATTTACTTTTTTACCCTTATTTATGATATAACTAACAGGGAAGGATTAACGACAAGGGGTTCCTAATTAATCTAATGACCCTTCACCCTCCAAAAACGGCAAAAGTTCACTGGATGCTGCTTAGAGAAACCACCATTCCCAATTGAACAAGTTTTGTTAGGGTTTGATTTCTAGTTTTTCAATTTAAAGTCAATTTTTCTTGATATTGAGTTGTTAGATAAAAATATGAGTGAACCGGGTTTATATTGAATTGGATTTAGTTGGAGTTAGGTTGAATGTTGCTTGGGGTTGTTTTTTGGTGAAAAGAATAGCAAAAAATAAAAATAAAAAAAAATGGTGAAAAACGAAAGAGAGAGGCGATGACGATGGTTTCTACAAATTTTGACTGACACCTAAGTGTCAGTCGATATCGATCGGTGTCGAGTAAACTACTCTCTAACCAACTTCTTGATATTGACCTAAGTAGTAGTGATCGTTAATAGGTATAGGTCCCTTTGATCTTAGAAATTGATGACCGACAAAGAGTTTCAATCATTGACATCGATATCAATTGACATTGAGTGACATAAGGTGTTGGTCAATTGGACATAACCTTAGTTGACCAACACAGACGAACAACCCGCCATCAATTATTTGTCGGTCAATAACCCTGTTGTGAGTAATAGATAATCGATAGAAGGGTGTCTGTCATTGTTCATCTTCAACCTCCAAATAGAATTTCGACCAACTATGACCAACATGACTGATATTCCCACCTTATTATCGTGAGAAACACCTAAAACCATCTATTTGCATCATGCCTATTCAACACTAAGTTCATACAATATAAAAAGCAACAATCTAACCGAAAAAAAAAAAAAAAAAAACTTCATTTACATGTTTAGGACATATACATTTGAAATCCATCAGCAAAAGTAAACATATACAACTCCCAAATGACATAACATACCTTTCTCTCTATTTTGGGGCTTTTAAAACAACAATATACCCTCAAATGATTCAATAAAACCTCCTTCGAATCAAAAGAACACGATTTGCTACTGCTCACTACAGATTGAGCATTTGAAAGCTTCAAAATTGGTTGAAGGGTTAATGAGGTTACATAGTGTCATTTTCGTCTTGAAAATTAAGGGAAATTGGGAATGGGCTAGTCCTTGAGACACTTTCCACATCTAGGCTAGTTTTCAATTTTCACCCATAATTTGAGTCTTTTTTATTTTATTTTATAATTTCTCCGTAAACAAACCCACTTATGGAGTAACCCAATAGCTGGGAAGACTAATGGTAGAGGTACATCTTACAAAGATTTATGTATAAAGTGATGTGGTTGAAAATGAATGGAAGAGAGAATATAATAAGTTTGACTTTTTGTATTTACTGTTTCAATCATTTTCTGTCACATTATTTTGTACAGAAATCTTTATAAAATTTCTTGTTAACTCTAGCATTATTGAATTGGGAAAGGGACACGAAGAAAGAGCGGATTATGTTGGGTACAAATAAATGCCTAAGAGTCTAAAAGGGTCATTCGTTAGACAATCAAGCTATACCCAAGGAATAAATGACCTAGGTAAAACAAATTAAATGATTTAAGTCAAATAAAAAGGGTAAAAAAAAGGGCAAAAACAAACCACGAGCCTTCTCAATTAGGGGCCGTTTGGATGGGGTTAATATAAGATAACTGAGATAATATTTTTTAAATTGAGTTGACGATGTTTGGTTGGTTTGTAAAAAATTATTCTACAAATATTTTATGACAAACAGTAGCATTATTAAAACTTACTCCTGGTAGTACAATTTTGTTTCCTATGTTACCCCTAAACAGTTGACTATTTGGTCCAAATTGGCCTTATATCTGTTAACATTTACAAAACATCTAATTCACTCATGCAGACACTTTTGTCCTCACTTTTTAAAATTTTCAGATGACATTGCCCTCGTTATTATCATTATTTACTGGAATGCCATTATACCCAGAACTAGTCACCACTGTCAGCCACCGTCGACTGCCGTCGGAGATTGCCAAAATCGTCATAATGGCATATGACCAACTGTATATGGTCAGCCATGCATCGGTGAGGCTTTTCCAACCATGGGATCTGACTTTTTCACAGCCAGATCTATGGTCGTTTCACAACCAAAGATTTGTGGCACTGTTGGCGTCATGACTAGATTTGTGATACTACCAGTGGCCATTAGTGGCTTGGGGTGAATAGAGGTGTTTTTGTTAAGTTTAAAATATTTTTAGTTGTTAGGGTGTTTTTGTTAAATCTGAAAAGTAAAGATTAAAAGAAATTTTAAAAAAATAATAATAAAAAATATTATTATATTAATATTTAAAAAGAAAAACAATTTAGTAACCCATATAATATTTATGGAATGTTCTACCCACCCATAATATCTCTCTATAATAAAAGGGGATGAAAAAGAGATGCTACAATCAAAACGGTTCATGATCTCTAAGAGTAAGGAGCAAGACAATGGTCGTAACAAATAATTCAATGCAATAATAATGTTGGGTGGGTAGAACCTTTCACACGTGTTAACCGTGAAGTCCGAACAATGTGTGTTGATTTTTAAGTGGATATCTTTTTTCTTTTGACTTGCATAAAAAACACGTAACCCCAATCGCTATTAAAATAAATACGCTTGATATTATTTTATACGTATACCCAAAAACAACACCACAAGTTAATCTATTCTTTTAGCAAAATGGAAACCTGGTCCATCATCCTTCTCTCTTTCGCCATAGCTGCCTTACTCAGAGCTTTCATCAATCTTCTCTTTTTCAACAAAAAATCCACTAAAAATCTCCCTCCTGGTCCTCTTATTTTACCTATTGTTGGTTCCTTTACATGGCTTCGCAAATCAATCTCAGAAATCGAGCCTATTCTCAGAAATCTCCATTCCAAATTAGGCCCCATCATATCTCTCCGTATCGGCACTCGACCATCCATCTTTGTTTCTGATCGCTCTGTCGCCCACAAGGCCTTAGTTCAAAACGGTGCTGTTTTTGCTAGCCGTCCAAGATCTCTTTCCACTGGCGAAGTCATTAACAGCAATCAGCATACTATTTCTTCCTCCTTTTACGGCCCTACATGGCGCCTCCTCCGCCGCAATCTCACCGCGGAAATCCTCCACCCTTCACGAGTGAAAACCTACCAGCATGCCCGCAAGTGGGTTTTGCAGATTCTTGTTGATCGCCTCAACTCAGATTCCAAAAATGGTGAGACAGTTCGTGCGGTGGACCACTTTCAATACGCCATGTTTTGCTTATTAGTGCTCATGTGTTTCGGAGACAAGCTTGATGAATCCCAAATCAAACAAATTGAAGACGTGCAGCGAAAGATGTTGCTGGGATTTGGCCGGTTCAATGTACTAAATTTCTGGCCAAGATTGACCAAGATTGTATTTCGAAAGAAATGGGAGAAGCTGTTTCAGTTACGCAAAGATCAAGAAGCAGTACTTATTCCTTTGATTAGAGCGAGAAAGAAGGTGAAGGAAGAGAGCTTAAACAAAGCTAAAGAGGATGAATATGTTTTAGCTTATGTTGATACTCTGTTGGATTTGGAGCTCCCGGAGGAGAAGAGGAAACTTATTGAATCAGAAATTGTTTCTTTGTCATCAGAATTTCTAAACGCGGGCACAGATACTACATCCACAGCGCTGCAGTGGATAATGGCGAATTTGGTGAAGTACCCTTATATTCAAGAGAAGATATTCATGGAGATTAAAGGAATTGTGGAAGATGGAGAGGAAGAGGTGAAAGAAGAGGACTTGCAGAAGATGCCATACTTGAAGGCGGTGATATTAGAGGGATTAAGAAGACATCCTCCTGGACATTTTGTGTTGCCACACGCTGTGACTGAAGATGTAGAGCTGAACGGATATATGATACCAAAGAATGGGACCATCAATTTTATGGTAGCTGACATAGGTTGGGATCCAAAAGTGTGGGAAGATCCAATGGCGTTCAAGCCAGAGAGATTTGAGGGTGGGGAATGTAATATTGATATAACAGGAAGTAAAGAGATAAAGATGATGCCATTTGGGGTAGGAAGAAGGATTTGTCCAGGGCTTGGGTTGGCAATGCTTCATTTGGAGTATTTTGTTGCAAATTTGGTTTGGAATTTTGAGTGGAAGATTATGGATGGAGGTGAGGTTGATTTATCAGAGAAGCAGGAGTTCACAATGGTTATGAAGAATCCACTGAAGGCACATGTTTCTCCAAGAACTAAATAAGTAAGATTCATGTCAGCTTCTTTCACTTTTTTTTTTTTTTTTAACAGCATCAACTTATTCTTATTTGACTTGTGGTTTTTCTTTCTTAATACCACTCATTTGTAGTTGTGTGAATGTGATAGTACTAGTTAATTAAAGAAAATATTTATGATCTTAATTTTAGTTTTCCTAATTGGAATTTGTATATTAAGAACATTGGGTAAATGACATTAATCCCTTGGATGTATGATAAAATAACAAAATCTTCTTAAGGTTTCGAATCATTGCTCTTAAATTAAGTTTTTGGTGTTAAAATAAATAATAGAAAGACAATTTGGTAATATTTATGAACACTTAATAATATAAATGTGAGCATTTGGTTTGAGGTCATAAAAGAAAACACCAGTAATCTATCTTTTAATCCGATAATTACTGCGTTTGAGTGTTAAGTAATAAATGATTTCGGTAATCGACCAATATCAATAGTGATTAAGGATAATTTGATTATCGTCTAAAAGGTTGTTATTTTTTAATTACCCGGGTGATCCACTGTTCATACCAATTTTACCCTTGATTAATAAACATTTTGGACAGAAAGATCTTCATATGTCTACTAAATAACAATTAGCACAAATGTACGAAATGAATTTTGTAACCTCATATATTAATTTCTGGACAGAAATACTCTCACTATTTACATGAATAATACCCAAAATACTCCTAGCCACTCAAGACGACTGTCAACCGTTGGCCACCACCATCGACAGTTGCCGGAATAGTGCACGATCATCTGGATCTGGTTGGCCGTTTTCGATCAAATCAAAGGTAAAAAATGGCCAAATAGTTGTGGATTTGGTTGGAAACGACTAGATCCATTCTGGCCATTCTAGCCAGATCCATGGCTGTAAATGGCCACAGATCTAGTCATTTTCAACAAGATCCATGGTCATTAATGGCCAGAATGGATCTGGTCGGACGGCTAGATCCACGGTCATCTGGCCGTTTTTGGGCTTCAATTTGGATGGAAACGGCTAGATTGGCACACGACGGGCCAGATCGTGTCATTTGTGCGCCGTTCAGGCAGCGGCTGACAGTCGTCTTAGGTGGCTGGGTGTATTTTGTTAAAATTTTAAACTTTTGTTATTGGGGTGTTTTATCTAAAT
Source organism: Pistacia vera (assembly GCF_008641045.1). Lineage (NCBI taxonomy): Eukaryota > Viridiplantae > Streptophyta > Magnoliopsida > Sapindales > Anacardiaceae > Pistacia > Pistacia vera. Next base: position 62,422 of record NW_022196007.1, read on the forward strand.
TCTCAAGTGTAAGGGGTTAAAAGTAATGCTCTGAATAGTAATAATAATATTAAAAAAGAATGGCAATTCAATAAAAAAACCTCCAATAACATTATATTCCACCCAACCAAACATATTAATTATTTTTGCTCACCAATCTAACCAAACATATTGATATAACATTTTCTCATTAATCTTCAAGGTAATCTATCTTAGTGGTAATCCTATCTTTTCAATAATAAAAAATTCCTCCAATCAAATGCTACGTTAATAATATAAATATTAATGGTTAACTAACAATATATTAATGGCAGTAAAATTTTAATTAGTTGATCATACCTCAAGGGGTCAATGTCTTTAACCCTAAGGGTTCGTTTGGTTCGGGGTCATATGAGATAACGGGGGTAATCTTCATTCTTTATGAAGATTCTGTTGTTTGGTTTGTAAGTAATAAAATATTACGGGTATCTTTTATGATAAATATTGTTTACTGTTGATTAAATAAGTGGTAATCAGATACCCTCCCCAGGAGGTGTTATTAAAAGGTTACCAAGTAATTTGATTTTTATACTTATTTTGACCTTAATTAAATACTATTTCGACACAATTACCCTCAAATGTCTACCAAATAACCATTACCTAGACCTCCTATATTTGAGAATTTAGCTAAAACACCTCAATCACAAAAAAGTTTAAAAGTTAATAAAAAAGGCCCAGCCACCTAAGGCCATGGAAGAGATCTATGGCTAGAAATGGCCTTACCGACGCACGATCGGTCAGATCTTGTTGATCGTGCATCATGATAGAGACTTTTGATGGCTGCTGGCAATGGTGGCCGGTTGTTAGCAGTGGCTTCGAGTGGGTGGCGGTGATTTTGCTACAAATTAAAATTTTATATGACTGCGATGTTTTAGTAAAATTTAAAATGTAGGGGGTTAAAAAAATTATTCAAAAAATAATAATAAAAATAATATTATATTAATATTTAAAAAGGAGGGCAATTTGGTAAATTATATGACATACGTACCCATTTATCCTCCAAACCAAACATATTAATATAATATAATTACCAATTTATTCGAACCAACTAAAAATATTTTCCTAAACATTCCCAGTAATCTTTAAAGTGACCTATCTTTCTTTTAATATAACATCCTCCATAATAAAACATCATATGAACCAAACACACCCTAAGGGGTTGTTTGGTTAAGGATTATCTCCTATGACTTAGGTAATATCATCTTATATTACTTACATTATCATGTTTAGTTGTCAAGTAATGTAAGATTCCGGTAATTTTCCAAAACTAATAGTAATCACTTTTGGTTATATAGGTTGTAGTCTGAATATATACCATAATTTTCTTAGGTATTCTAAGATTTTTTGGTAATCTTATTTTTGTTATGATTTTACCCTTTATTAATAAAATTTTAGGACAGTAATTGCCCTGTTATCTAAACAATGTAAAATAAATTTATGGACAATTTTAGCCTTATATTCAAGATTTTTAAGACAAAATTACCCTTATACTTCGATCAAATTATCCAAGACCACAGCCACCCCCAGCCATCCCTAGGCACCATCCCAACCACCCAAGAAGACTGCCAACGCTAGCCACCACTGTCGACCGCTATTAACAGTCTCCTTACTAGTCGCACGACTGCTATATCCTATTCGTTGTGCACCGTTCAAGTGATTACGGTGATTGTGGCCAGCAGCCAATAGTCTTGGGAAGGTGGTTGGGGTGTTTTTGTTAAGTTTTAAACTTTTTTTTATTGTTGAGGTGTTTTAGCTAAATCTGAAATATTGAGGTTAAATAATAAAATAAAAATTAATAATGATATTAAAATATAAGGACAATTTAGTAATCTATAATGTACCCACAAATTTTTCCTACCAACCAAACATATCAATATAACAAACCAACAAATTTAATCTTATCTAGCCAAACATATTTTTAATAAGATTCACAATAATCTTCAAGGTTATCTATCTTACCATTAATATAACATTTCGGGTGTGTTTATTTGGGGGTAATGGGGGATTACTGAGGTAATATCATCTTATATTACTTGATTATCACGTTTGATTGTCAAGTAATATAAGATTTCGGTAATTTTCTAAAACCAATAGTAATTACTGTTGATAATATAGGAGATAATCTGATTATCTCTATTTTCTTCGGTATTTTAAGGTTACTCGATAATTTTATTTTTGCTACAATTTTACCCCTTATTAATAAATTTTTTGGATAAAAATACCCTTAGTTTGAAATTATTTTACAAATATATTCATGGACTATTGTATACTTATATACAAATTTTGTAGAAAATAAATACCCCTAGACTTTAAAAAAATGACCCAAGGGTGGTGGTCGGATCTGGCCACCACTACCAGCCCTCGACCACCACCACCATTTGTTGTCGGCCGTTGATAGAATGACACACAACCAGACGGATCTGGTAGACCGTGCACCGGTAAGGCCGTTTCCGACACAAATTTGTGCTCAATAGCCGAAAACAACCAGATCTGGCCGGAAAAAGGTTTTATCAACGCACTGTTGGTCATATTTGACCAATTGTGCACTATTCCAATGACTACTGATGGCTGTAGGCATTGGTGTCTGGCTACCAACAGTGACTTAGGGTGGGTGGGAGTGATTTTGTTACAAATTAGAGTTTTATATAGTTGGGGTGTTTTAGCAAAATTTCAAATGTAAGGGGTTAAAAGAAATGATTCAAAAAATAATATTATATTAATATTTAAAAAGGAGGGTAATGTAGTAATCTGTGTAACATACCTACTAATATATCCTCCTAACCAAACGTATCAATATAACATACTCACCAATTTATTCCAAACTAGTTAAACACATTTTCCTAAATATTCTCAATAATCGTTAAGGTAATCTATATATTTCCATTAATTTAGTAATACAATATTCTCTGAACCAAACGCCTCTTAAGGAGCTGTTTGGTTGAAGGTTATCCTTCGTTATTGAGGTAATGTCATCTTATATTACTTACATTTCCATATTTGGTTGTCAAGTAATATAAGATTTCGGTAATCTTCTAAAACCAATAGTAATTACTGTTGGTTACACAGATAGTAATCTGAATATCACAATTTTCTTAGATATTTTAAGATTACTTGGTAATCTTAATTCTATTACAATTTTAACCCTAACTATTAAAATTTTTGGACAATAATGTTCTTGTTTTGAAAACAATTTACAAAAATATTTATGGACTATTTTATCATTATATACAAAATTTTTAGGACATAAATACCCTTAAACTTAAAAATAGTTATCCAAGATTAGTGGTCGGATCCAGCCACCACCGTCGGCCGCTAACATTGGAACGGCGCACGATAGTAGCTTGGGTGGTTGTGGTATTTTTGTTAATTTTTAAACTTTTATTATGGGGTGTTTTAACTAAATTCTCAAATACAAGGTGTAAAAATAATAATCTAAATAATTATAATAAATAATAATATAATAACAATATTAACATAGAAGGACAATTCAATAATCTATATAACATATTTACCTATTTATTATAATCTAACCAAACATATTTAATATAATATTCTCAGTAATCTTTAAGGTAATATATTTTTCTTTTAATATAAAATTTCAATAATATACTATTCCCGGAATGAAACGCACCATAAGAATTTTATATTATAATTGAGATATCTCTTTTAATTTATCAATTTTCAAACATATTTTGATTCCCTGTCCATATTTTGAGAAGGATTTGCCATCCATAGAGCAAAGGAAAAAGGGGATCTTTGTCTAAGGAAATAAAGTAAAGATTTAACTTTAATCAATCTTCTCTTAAAACCTTTGAACAAGATAAACTCTTAAATGATCTACTACCGCCGGTGATAGCGACCGGCTGCCACCTATGTGAATTGAACTTCACAAATTTATTTAATTAATCATTTTAATTCAATTATTTTTTGGTCAAATATCCCTGATTTATGTAATATAAAATATTTGTAAAAATATTTAGTATACATATTTTTTATTATATAAATTTACATCACATTCATTTATTCAATAAAAAAATTCATTATATATTCAGATTCTCCGTTGAAATGCCCATTAATTTTAAAAACATAAATGTGAAAACTAAGAAAAAAAAAAAAAAAAAAGAGTTAATATTTACATCTACTAATTAAAATATATAGGTATCTTATACAAAAACGCTTGACTAATTATGAATCTGGATATCAATTGGAATTTACAAATTAATTTGATTAATATGTTTTATATAAATTTGTATTTTCAAATATACTGTAATGTAAATAACCATTGTTAATACTTAATACCTATTTTTGTCGAGGAAAGTCCAATAGACTAAAATGGTCCCAATTGAAGAAACAGTTTAACAAAAATGAGTTTAAAAGCCCATTGTGCTCGTTTCAAAGGTTTGTTTCTCTTAAACCCTTTTTAAAGACTGATGGACCCAACGGGACACTATTTGGACTTTTTATATCTTTCACAAATTTTTGTTCCCGGACTTTTTGTATTTTAAAATTCTTTCAAATTCCTCAAAAGCTATGATTTAAAAACTTCATAATTTTATTCCAAATAAATCATTGTATAAAATTATTTCTTTCGAAATTTGGCAGTTTTAACTCAAATTTTCACTTTGTATTTGCAAATTCATTCTCAAAGGACGTCCATGTTCTTTTGTTTAAATTAAAACCCCTTCAATTCATATTATTTTCGAGCAAATCGCAAAAACCCAACGGCAAGAGGCAAGCGTTTCATGGCCGATGATCGCAGGGAAACCAGGTAATGGGGTTTTGGAGAGAGGACATTAGTGGTTAAGAGAGTGTTATTAAATTTGATTTCCATTTTCAGAATCTCTAGAAAACGGCAAGAAGCATGCGATTCCACAATGAGCGGCATCAACGATTTGGCGGTGTGGAGGGGTGGAGATGATAGGGGTTTTGATGAGGGAGCTGAGGGGATGTGTTTGGTGGTATCGGGGTGTTCCAACGATGCCAGAATCAAGCCAATTTGGCTTGAAAATGACAATTGCAAGGTGGCAGAGGAAGGTTGAAGAAAATGGTATTATTGAAATAAATTTGAAAATAAATTGGTTATTTTCTAATTCTACTTATTTGGAGGTTAAAAAATAGTTTATTAATTTATTTATCAAGGGTAATATGGTAATAGCACTCTCTGCACCCTAAAAATTGCTGACGTTGTTGGTTTAAGGGTGATAATATGGAATAAATGCAACAAGGGGTATCAACTTGAGATTTCACTAAACCTTGGCTGGGAACATGTCGTTTTCTCAACTGCATTATCATCCCTACATTTATTAAAAACATTTTATTTAATATTTATTATATTTTAATGGGGAAATACCACTTATGAAACTATGTTAAATGTTTTCCGAAGTGTTAAACAAGCAACCTTAGTTTTATGGGATGAACAATATTATGCTTACAATTAAGTTGTACAACTGAGTCATACAAACAAACAAAAAAACAAAGGACAAGTAGTCATTTTAGTAATGTTGCGGACATCGAAATTTTACATTGAATTTTTGTATCGAAGGACATGGCAACCAGTTAGACGCGATCACGCTAGAGTCTTTCGGGAATGAATGGCCGTCCAACATTTATGAATGCTCGCCCATATTTAATGGACTCCCGTTCATATTATATAGACAGGTGTCCATTTACTATGGACGGGCCCATCTAAAAAATTTTAAAAGAAAAATAATGGACGTCCGTCCATCTTATATGGATCGGTGTCTATTTACTATGGATGGGCGTAAGATGGACGTGTGTCTAAAAATTTTTACATTCATTGGATAGGCGTCCCTTTTAGATGGACATCTGTCCATTGTTTAATTTAAGATGAAATATTCATTTTTAAAGTATAAAATTTTTAGATGAAATAAAAGAAAAATTTTTTTGATTTTAAGTAAAAGTATGAACGCGCAATTGGACATTGTTTGAGCATTTCATCTAAAAAAAAAAATTGAAAATTAAAAAAAAAAAAATTTGAGAATGGACGCCACGGCCATCCAAATGAGTGGACTGGCGTCCATTCTCAAATTTTTTTTTTATTTTCAATTTTTTTTTTCATTTATAAACAAAATGCAAAGGAAGAGAGAAATGAAAGTTGTTTTGGGAGCCCTAAATTTTTAAACATTTTAATTGAAAATTTAAAAGAATTTTTTTTTATTAAACTAAAATTTGTTAACATTAAAAGATGGACGTCCGTTCTCTTATGAGGACGACCATCCATAAGAGGATGGGCGTCCATAAACAATTTATGCTTATTTTTTTTTAGTTTAAACTATGAATGAGCGTCCATTTTAGGTGGACGACCATCCATATAATATGGACGGGAGTCCATTTCAAATGAACGACCGTCCAATAACAATGGACAGTCGTCCATATTTAATGGATGACCGTTCATTCGTGAAATATTTGTTAATGTGATACGTGACTCGTCTGATTTAGTGGATACGTTGTTTGGTGTAAAAATTCGGTGCAAAGCGTCGGTGTCCGTAACATTTTTCTTTACATAAATTTTGTGCAAATTTTGTCTACTCAGTTATACAATTCCGTTGTAAGCTAAATATTATTGTTATGGGATTTCCAAATCATAATTTAATTCAAAATTCCATTTTTATAAATATTCTTATTCTATAAATTGTTTTTAAATATTGCATAATATTCCGAAATTATCTCTCAACAAAATTAAATTTATTATGAATTATCTCAATTACTCCCGAAATTAGATTAATTATATATTTAATTTTTGGGATTATTTCAATTTTAGAGCTAAAAAGAAGGAAAAAAGTGTCTTACGTGTCACTCAAATAGGTATGCTTTTACCTTTGGATTTGGAATACCAATTAAGCAATTAATATCTCTCTACAACATCACCAATAAAATTCAACCACAAATCATATGTGCCAAAATAAAACAATTTTATGAGTTCTAAAACGTGTTACATGGCGAACAACTCGTATGTGTATTCAGCTTTATATATATATATATATATATATGATTCACATGCCATATTATTGATTTTCCAATTTACACTTTTATTTCTATGTATATTTGAAAATGTTCGATTCTCATAGTAGAACTTGACATAAATATAAATATAAAATTATTCAACAGAAAGAAAATCTTCTTTCTAATAAAAAAGAATAAAAATTTAAGTTTGCAGCCAGGTTTTGAGTTTCCACTCCCATCCATTTTTAATATGCTACTATATTTGAAAATCTGAGAGCATTTATATTATCTAAATAAAAAATTAAGGCATATGTAACAAATCCTCTTAAGAAGAAATGGGCCCAATGAATTCGGAGCCAAGACGAGAATGGGAGTCACCACATCTCCGTGGGCCGAGGCTAGGGATACCCCGACATCCCCGCCCCCATCCTTAATTGGTTGTCAGCTGGTGATTTACTACCAGTGACCAACCATCAGTGTCAGATTATTTTAGCTACATTTATGAAAGATGTCAACGCAAAGCTCTAGCAACGATCTATCTATCTATCTATGTAGGTATCTTACGAAGAAGAGATATACTTAAGGTTGCACATGGTTAGAGCCCTAAAAAGGTTATTCCAATAATCTATCTTTTAATCCAATTATTAACTTGTTTGGTTCAACAAGTAATAAAAGATTTCGATAATATTTTATTACTTAAGTAATATGAGGGGTGATGTAAGGGGTTATGTGATTACTGACTCAGAGGATAGTATTTTAAGATTACCGTGGTAATTCTATTTTTGTTCCAACTTTACCCTTATTTAATAAAAAATTCCAAATACAAATGCCCTCTTTTTGATGTCAAATAACAATTAACCCAACTTGTTGAATGACTTTTTTAACCTCATTAATTAATTATTTTGACAAAAATGCCCCTATAATAATAATAATAATACTAATAATAACAACAACAACAACAACAACAATATAGTTGTATATAATCTTGTAAAGAGCATTTCAGTAAAATAACATCTGAGTATTTTGTAATTACTGTCAACTGAACACATTAATTATTTATATAGCTCATATGAACCAAACACAATAATAATTTATACCCATTAATTTTTGAGGTTATTTATCTTACTGGTAATCCTATCTTTCTGATAATAAAATATTGTTGGAATCAAACGCCCCTAAAGGTGTGTACCAAGGAGAAAGTTACCGTAATTGTTTCTCTTTCCTCCTCCTATGGGCAAAAGATACAATTTTTTTCCTGCAAAAGTTGTTTGGATGTGTAGACCGGCTAAAGAGCTTTGTTTTGGCACCACCTTACTTTCCAAAAATGCTTTGTCTATAAAGGTCCGTCGCCTACGTCCAATGGCCAATCGTCAGGGATGGTGGTTAGTTAGAGAGAACTTTGACTTCACTTGTTGGCTTATGAAATTAGTTTAAAATGAGGAAAAAAAAATTATACATATACATGAGGGTGTTTATGGTATTTTAATCCAAATTCAGATAAAAGAAAGACTTTTTGACTTTTTCAATTTGGTGGCAAATCACTGAAATTCATGCTCTAAAAGAAAAAAACAAACAATAAAAAGATGAGGAATACTACACTTATAAAGTCTTCATACAAAGATACATGTATAAAGTAACATATCTATGATTGGGATAGTAAATTGAATTCTAGTTGAAAAGTTGACTTTACAAATTCTCTCTCTCAATCATAGTATGGCTGTGACACATCACGTTGTACATATATCCTTGAATGAGAACTTTATAAATATAGTATTATTCTAAAAAGATATATTCTATATAGATATTACAAAAACAAACAGCCCCTAATTCTTAGTAAACGTCTGTTAGGGTAATTTAATTATTGATCTGTTGTACTCTTTTTATTACTTATTTCCAAATACAATTACCACATGCTTTATTAAAATTTAGTACAATAATAGTTTTATTTTCGTTTAATGTATTGGAATTTTGGTTAATTGTTATTTATAAGTTTTACATTTGATTTTATATATCTTATTATGGCCAAAAACCATAATTTTTAGTATAAATATAGGTGGCAATGCCTTAGTTAAGAGAGTTTTGAGGCATCTCTTTAAAGTTTTTATTTTAAACGGGCCATTTGGATCGGGGGTATATAAGATAACATGGGTAATCTTCATTTATTTTATAAAATTCCGGTGTTTTATTTGCAAGTAATAAATATTACGGTTAATCTTTTATTGCAAATAGTGTTTACTGTTGGTACTTGGTAATGTGTGAGATGATCTTATTACCTTGCTATGGAGTGTTATTAAAACATTACCGGGGTAATCTAATTTTTCAACCCATTTTGCCCTTAATTAAAAACCATTTCAAACACAATTGCCCTCAAATATCTATCAAATAACAATTCTTAACCCCCTTACATTTGAGAAATTAGCTAAAACACCCCAACCACAAAAAAGTTTAAAAGTTAACAAAATACTCCTAGCTACCCAAGACCATTGCCGACTGTGACTCACCACCGTCGGCGTTAGTCGTCGTAATGGTGCACGACCAGCGGGATTCGGCCGGTCATGCATTGGTAAGGTCTTTCCGACCATGGATCTGATCCATGGTCGAAAAACAGCCAGATCTATGGTCATTTCATGGCCACATCTTTGGCCATGAAATGGCCATAGATCTGGCTGTTTTCTGGCCATGGATTTGTGATCTATGGCCAATTCCGGCTTTGTCGGGGCACGACCGGCCAAATACGACTAGTCATATCCATTCCGTCGATTGCCGATGGTAGCCGGCGATGGTGGATGGATGTCGGCAATGGCTTGGGGTGGGTAGGGGTGATTTCAAAATAAAGTTTTTTTATGTTTGGGGTGTTTTAGCAAAATTTCAAATGTAGGGGGTTAAAAAAATGATTCAAAAAATAATAATAAAAAATACTCTTATATTAATAGTAAAAAAGGTGGTCAATTTAGTAATTTATAAAACATAGTCACCTATTTATCCCCCCAATCAAACATATTATTCACCAATTTATTCAAAGCAATCAAACACATTTTTAAAACATTCTTAGTAATCTTTAAGGTGATCTTTTTTTCGTTAATATAATATTCTTCTATAATAAAATATTATGTAATCCAAACACTACCAAACAAGTTAAATTCCATAAAATTTCAAAGAACATTTGTTCTATGACAGTTTTGCAGTTTCATAAATATTTTAGTTCTACACCCTTATGAAACCAATAATTCATTTCATCCTATAAGTTATACCACCATTTATTAAAGCCTGATTTGCACTAAAATTGTCCTAAAGATGGCGAAATATATCTTTGAGGATAATGTTTTAAGGGAATGGAATTGAACTTCGAAAATCCATGTTATTGTTGACCGAATCAACTTTAAGAATCCATTTTATTTCAAAATTTTCAACAGCTTCTAAAATGACCACCAGATAATATTATTAAAAAAAATTAACTAAAGTAAATAAAATAAAATATATATTTATATATTAACATTAGTAAATTATTTTAGAAAGTGAGAGTCGTGAACATAAAACATGAACTTCATAAATGTTAAACATCAATCCTAACATAGAACACCTAGGACATAGGTGAACATAAAATACAGGCTTTCAATAAAAAGATAAATTCTTATATTAAGAGCTGGTCAAAACAAACGCATACCAACATAAAACTCCCATATATATTACTGAAACCTAGGATATAGGTGAGCTTCCAATGGATATTTCATGGTGCCTGTGAACTCGTGATTTTCTTCCATATTAAGGTCACTCCCATCCACACTCTTCCACTCATACCACCAAACTAAATTTGCCACAACATATTCCAAATGAAGCCTTGCCAAATTAAGACCTGGACAGATTCTCCTCCCAACTCCAAATGGCATCATCTTTATCTCCCTACTCCCTGTTATGTCAAACACCTCTCCTTTATTTAAGAACCTTTCTGGCTTAAACTCCATTGGATCATCCCATGCCTTCGTGTCCCATCCCATATCTGCCACCATAAAATATATAGAAGCTTTTTTTGGAATCAAGAACCCATTCAAAACTACATCTTCCGTAACAGTATGTGGCACCCCGAGGTGTGAAGCTGGATGACGCCGTAAACTTTCCAAAATCACGGCTTTCATATACGGCATCTTTTGCAAGTCATCTTCTTTAATCTCCCTCTCTGAATCTCCAATAACCCCTTTAATTTCTGTGAATAACTTCTCTTGAATATGTGGATACTTTACTAAATTTGCCAATACCCACTGCAGTGCTGCTGCTGTTGTATCCGTTCCAGCAGCAATAAACTCTGAGCACAAGCTCATAATTTCTTTTTCATCAAGCTTTCTCTTCTCCTCCGGAAGTTCCAGATCAAACAACATATCCACATATGCTAAGACATAATCATCGTTGACTTCTTGATGATCCTGATTAGTCTTTCTTAATCTTTCTTCTTTCACCTTCCTTCTCTTTTTTATCAGTGGCATCAATAAGTCATATTGTCGTTGACGTATTCGCAAGAATTGCTGCCATCGTTTATGAAATAAAATCTTTGTCAGTCTTGGCAAGACACTAAATAAATGAAACCGGTTTAAATTGAGTACCAACTAACGATAAGCATCCTCTACTTCTTTAATTTTCTTCTGGTCAAGCTTGTCTCCAAAACACATAAAGACTAATAAGCAAAACATGGCATATTGAAAATGGTCAACAACCTGGACCGAGTTACCAGATTTTGATTGAGAGTTGAGGCAATCAAGGAGGGTTCGCAGTACCCACTTACGAGCATGTGAATACGATTTCACACTTGAAGGATGGAGGATTTTCCCCGTGAGATTACGGCGGAGAAGACGCCATGTTGGGCCATAAGCGGCGGAGCTGATGTTATGCTGATTACTGCTAATAATTCTTGAAATGGGAGTGGGAGGTGGGCGATCGGCAAATACGGCTCCATTCTGAATCAAGGCCTGATGAGCTAGAAAGCGGTCAGTGATGAATATTAGTGGATAAGAGTCGAATTGGAGAGTGAGAATGGGACCAAGTTTTGAGTGAAGAGATCGGACGAATGATTCAAATTCCAACGGGGATTTGCGGTAATATCGGAACTTGGTGATCATGAAAAAGGGTGAGGGAGATGGAGGAAGTTTATAGTTTGATGTTTTGGTGGGATAGAGAAGGTTGAAGAGGGCTTTGATGAGGGCAGCAACACAGAAAGAGATAAGGATGATGAACCAATTTTCCATGTTTGAAATCAGAAAAGGACGAAATAGTTAGCAGGGAGGAGGATGGGTTGAATATATGCCGAGACTGACTTTGGTTTATTTAGTAATATCTTAAAATCAATGCATGTATACATCTCCTGATATTATTAAAATCATATACGTTACAACGGTTACATCTTTCTTTCCTGTTCAAATCTCATCCATTTCCTTATAATAATAGACAAACAGGAATGAATAGTTATTTACTTTAGTAGAGGGAAGGATGGCTTGAATATATTCAGAGGGAGACTTGGGGCTTATTTAGTATTTATACATCTCTTGATGTGCATGGAATCTACCTTTTTTTGCTTGTTTAAGTATAACTTGTTGGAATGCAAATGGTAGAAAAATATATGTTTTTCCTTAAGGGTGTGTTTGGTTCCTATAATGTTTTATTATAGGAGGATGTTATATTAATAGAAAGATAGATCACCTTGAAGATTACTAAGAACGTTTAGAGAAATATATTTGGTTGGTTGGAAAATTGGTAACTATGTTATATTAATATATTTGGTTGAGAGGATAAACTGGTGGGTATATTATATAGATTACTTTTTGCCCTCCTTTTTAATATTAATATAATATTATTTATTTTTAAATCATTTTTTTAACCCCCTATATTTGAAATTTTGCTAAAACACCACAGTCATATAAAATTTTAATTTTCAGCAAAATCACCCCCACCAACCTCAAGCCAAAGCCGACAGCCATCCACCACTGCCAGCAGTCGCCTTAATGATGCACGATTGACGAGATCTAATCAGTCATGCTTCGGTAAGTCTGTTTCCGACGGTGGGTGACAGTATCTGATTATCCCCTATATTATCAACTGTAAACATTATTTACAATAAAAGATATCTGTAATATTTTATTGCTTGCAAACCAAATGACGAAATCTTGAAAAATAAATAAAGATTACCCCCGTTATCTTATATGACCCCGAACCAAACTGACCCTAATAGTTAAGTAATATTGAGTTTACTCTTTTAGGAGATTCTAGATATTATTATAATATTTTACACATAAACATATGGGTTTTAAGTAGAAATCGTATAATAAGTTTTTAATCTTCTTGAATATAAAAATCAAAGCTTTAAAATTCCTTGCTTTAGCAAAATAAAATTGTTTTGCATTAATTAGGTAGCTGGAGGAACAAGTGAGAGATAAATGAAAAATGTGCTGGAGATTTTTAGTTTTGAGAAATATTTGTGAAACTTGCATTTTCACCCCTATGCATGGCATAAGAGATGTATGATTATAACATGTTTTTAGAATGAAAAAGGGTATTTGTTTTTATGATAAAGTTAGTATTATATTAAATATAAATATGGTAGTGGTTTTCAAACCACCCTGCAAAGTACCCATTCCCAAGAGATTAGATTCAGAGATTTAGATATAGATTTCAGATATTGCCTTTGCGCATGTGTATAACAGATTTAGTTTCTATGCCCGTGTGATATTAGAGCTTGTCAGGTATGACAAATTTTTCTTTGCTCTACCTGTGTGTGAGATGCCCACCAAGTATGATATATATTCCCCAGGATACTAGTTGTGGTGAGAGCTTAAGTATTAGTTACTAGCATATAGTGTCAGAATTAGTTCTCAATTTAACAATAGTAGAATAGTTATTAATTTATTAATCTTAGTTATAAGAAATAATTCAAATGACTGTAACATATTATAGAGACATTGTTTTCAAGAAAGTATAAGTACTTATCGTTATACCATAAGGTTTTCGGAAAAATTCCATACCCCGCCCCCCCCAAAAAAAACATCATCACGGGGATCATGTTGAGTAGTGATTTCCACTCGAGATTGTGTGTAACATTGTATATGTTGTATTTTGCTACAAGAACCATGTTTTACATTTGTGATTGTCTCATGTTTTGTTGTGTGTGTGTGTGTATTATGATGAAAAGAAAAGGGAAAAAGTTCTATAATAGTTGAGTTAGAAAATAGTTTTCAACCTTACACAGGGTTACCTAAGTCTTAGAGAAACGCCTGGATCCTATAGGATATAAAGGGTCAAGACGGGTCCTGTTAGGGCAATTTATTAGCTAGCTGCCCTCAACTTTGACGTACATGTGAATCTTTCTTCATTTCAATTCATATATGAAATCAACCAACTTTCTTATTTCACTTGTTGGGAAGAATCTAAACTGAAAATGCAAAATTAATTTATTTTTTTTTCCGTTTAGGCTTTTATAGCAAAGCCCCTATATTTGACCTTTTTTCAGTAAGCACCCGCTAGTTTGGGAAATGCGAGTTTAACGCTTAAGTGTTTGGCCTTTTTTTGTAATAAGCACCCATAGGTTTTGGAAATGCGATCCTAACCTCCAGTTTTTACAGACGGTTCGGTTATTTTGTTTAAGTTTGAAGGAAATTACATTTTGACTATTCACCCAATTCAATCAATCTAACATCCAAAATCTGTGAACAATGGTGAGAGAATAAAATATTTTTTGAGATTAAATTGATGAAATTATTGATAAATTTGAAAGTTGAATTGATTATATTTTCGAATTAGCGGGTGCTCGCTACAAAAAAGGCCAAACACATTGGGGTTACGGTTGCATTTCTAAAACCAACAGGTAATTATATAAAAAGGGCAAACACACCAAGGTAAGATTGCATCGAAGCATACGAACGCTCACTGAAAAAAGCCATAAACACGAGGTTTACTATTAAAGACCCTTTTCCTTTTTGTATAATTGAAATGAGACCATGTCAACCAATTAAATACAAATGAATAAAATCAATAATTACTGGACATAAAAGCACAAGCCAAATTAAGAAAACCTACAAATCAACATAGGTCATAATTTGACATCAAAATCTTCACTGGGAATGGGGAACATCGAAGTTTCACTCCATATTAGAGGTTTAGCAAAAAATAATAATGCATCAAAAGAGCAAACTCTTTATTCACTACACAAAATCATTATAGGAAAACGATTTGTGCTTACCAAATAAATCCCAAAAAGTCCAAAACAAAGTAAGAGCCCCAAAACCCAAGACATGTAAAGGAAAAATGAGAAATAGGTCCACAAAGAAATCTACATCTTGTTAAGAGTCATGAAAATGACTATTAAAGTGATTAAAATACCCTTATTGTGATTTAATTGAATTTATATTGAGACAATTTATGAATTTATTCTTGAAAAATCACATTCTATTGTTTTCTTATGAATGTTGCATGGTTGTAATGATTTTTGAGATTGTATAAATCGATATTAGGTTGTGGTTTACTGATTAAGGTTGAATTTGTCTCTTTTATGCTAATCAAGGGTCAAACTGTCATATTTCCATGGGGCTGAATTTGTCACTTTTCAATCGTGCAAGGACCAAAGAAATTTGTCATGATTACTATATAAAGAAATGAAGTTGCGCAAAACCGAGGGAGCCGCCTCTCACACACGAACCACCACCCATTTTAGCCACTGACTGGCGACCCTTCGTCTACCAGGTCGTTGAATCTTTCATCTCCCATCTATCGACCGTTCGCATTCACGTCAGTCGACCATCTTCCCACCATCTTCCATGCACCTCTTCGACTTCCGACCACGTTTCGACATTTTTTGGCAATGATCCAACTTCCCAAGTGTTGGTCCACCTTCCCCAAGGTTTGTTTCATCTTCCCCAAGCTCCATCACAACTGATTCGACCGGATTTTGGTGAATTGAGTGACTTTGCGTTCGGTGACTCCTCACCTTCCAGGTGAGTTTCTCTCACTTTTCACCAATGATTCACTTCCTCAACTACCGATCCTTACTCCCCAGCATGAGATCTACCTCCTGGTTCCCTTGGATCATCATTCCGTCATCGGCCACCAAAAACCACCATCGGAATCTGGCGAGTTGTGTCGGTTCATCTTCCCGGCGTCCCTTCGTCTTCTTTAGCCTCAAAGCACATCATCTCATTGTTGTTACTTGCTCTTTGCCTTCGCCATGACCAACACCATTCCTGATTCTCCAACTACCATCGACACTACCATGAGAGGCGAAGCTCCCGATTTCTCACCACAGTGTAAGCCAGACCAAGATTGATGACCATGATTCTTCATAGCAGCTCTTGACTAGTTGGATTGAGCTAAGACAATTGGACAATAAGTTAAGTTTCTTGTATTCAAATTATATTTACTTTCATTTCAGTTTGTTTGCGATGCTTTAATATTATTCTAATGCTTGACATGTTGAATTGATAAAGTCCATTGAGAATTTTTTTGATATTGAACTTCTTCCACAATTGAATGTTGGTTTGGGATTATTGCATGTTGATTATGGCTTTAAATTGCTTTGATGCTGATTGCAATCAAGTTGTATTAGCGTTTAATATCATTTCTACTTTGGATGCATTTGTTGTGTAATTGGTTCGTTGGATGATATAAAGTTAAAGGATTGTATTTGTTAGTGTTGTACCAACTAGTGGTATTTAAGTTGTAGCATCTTTCGATTAATCGATGATAGTCTTTAACCAATCGATCTCTAATTTAATCATTGGAAAACCATGATCGATTATACTTAGATATAGTCTTTAACCAAACAATCTATGATTAAATTAGTAGAGAGACAAGATAGATTATACCTAGATTTCCAAAACACCATTTTACAATTTTCCTAGCCTTGTAGGTTTAGGAAGTCTAAGAGAGAGGCAAGGAAGTGTGGTAGTTGGTCTTAGGTCGAACCAAATCCGAAGGGGCAACACCCATAATATAAAGTTTTAGTTAGTAATTAATTTTACGCTTCTCAATTCTTGCATTTAGTTTCTTTAGTTTTAATTAATCAACTTGCTAATTGCATTTCCAATAACCCAAATATTCATTAGGTCGTTAGTCTTGCTCCCTGTGGATTCGATCCTTCTTGTCGCTTACTATGATACTTAAGATTAATTTTGTGGCTGTGATGACTGGATCAACAAAATATTGGCACTGTTGCGGGGGAGCAATGTGCTTTTGATTTTTTGTGTGTTTGCATTTTTAGATACTTTAATTTTAATTTTTCTGTGTTCTTTAACTTTCATTAGGACAGTTTCATTTGTGTTTGTTTTTATTTTGCAAGAAGATCGCAATTGGGGAAACGATGCAGCATGTCGTGTGCATCAAAGTTTTAGCATTAACCGATTGTGAAACTTTATCATCTTTTTAGCTTTAGTTCTCTTTAGTTTTGGTTAATTTTTTTGTGTGGTTGATTGCATGTTAGAAGGTAGTTTATTTGTTGATAGTTTGCTTAATATTTTTGCATCTTTTGTTTTAATCATAGGACTTAGTTACTAGTTTCAATTCTACCTTTTTTTTTTTTTTTTTAATTTGATTTGATTGATAGTTTTAGTTATTTCTTTTAGGTTGTGTGGATTGATTGCATGTTTGGAGTGTTAGTTTAGTAATTGTTAGTATTACCTTTTTGCATATCTTGTTTTTGTTCATAGGATTTAGTTTTTGTTTAGTATTAATTTCCTTTTGTTTGATTGTGGGTTTTAGTTATTTGATTGAGCATTAATTGTAGTTGTGTGACTATGTTGGTTAGAATTTTATTTGTGTACTTATTAGTTATTAATTTTCTTTACTTGTGCTTTTTGAGTTTTAATTCTTAGGAATTGTTAGTATTACCTTTTATTTTTGCATATCTTGTTTTTGTTCATAGGATTTAGTTTTTATTTAGTATTAATTTCTTTTTGTTTGATTGTGGGTTTTAGTTATTTGATTGAGCATTAATTGTAGTTGTGTGACTATGTTGGTTAGAATTTTATTTGTGTACTTATTAGTTATTAATTTTCTTTACTTGTGCTTTTTGAGTTTTAATTCTTAGGAATTGTTAGTATTACCTTTTATTTTTGCATATCTTGTTTTTGTTCATAGGATTTAGTTTTTATTTAGTATTAATTTATTTTTCTTTGATTGTGGGTTTTAGTTATTTGATTGAGCATTAATTGTAGTTGTGTGACTATGTTGGTTAGTATTTTATTTAATTATAATTTTGTTTTAAGTTTGTTTTGTGTGCTTATTAGTTATTAATTTTCTTTACTTGTGCTTTTTGAGTTTTAATTCTTAGGAATTGTTTTTAGTTCTTTTTCTTTGAATTTTGTATTGTGGTTTTTGGTGGAACCTTTGGTGCGCTTGATTGGTGAATGCATGGTAAACAGTCATGTCACCTAGAGTTTGCCCCATTGAACCTAGAATTAGAACATACTTGTAGAAGGAACAAACAACAAAGTATGAAGAATGGGTGAAAATTTTTATTTCATGCACCAACCTCTAGCTTCTAGGATTCCTATCATAGGGAAGTCGCCAAGGAATGGTGGCATACATGAGGTATCTCACTTGGACGATATCAACACCAAGTTGGAGTCTTCAGCCTATCAGTTTGACACATTCATATCCACATAAGGGCAAGCTTCTAGGCAACCATCACCAAGTAGGACAAGTCAAGACGTTTTTTCTATGCCTTAATTTAGACCCTTTAGCTGTTGAGTACGCATTTGAGGATCCTACTCCCAACACTTTTGAGGAGCAAGTGCAAGCTGCATAAGGTTTCTAAAGACGGAATGATCCGTACTCGAACACGTATAATTGTGAGTTGGCATTACCATCCTAACTATGCATGGAAGCAGCAACAACCTCATAATGTCTCCCATAATATGCCATATAGGATTAGTTCTTCCATTCATCAAGGCTATTACAGGGACATGCATTCGGTCTAACCACCCACCCAACATAGAATCCAACCCCCCGCCCAAGAGCCCACTCCAGTGTCCAATTCACTAGAATCAATAATGGCTTAGACGCCAAACCATGCAAGAACAAAAAAGATGACATGAATGGTAGGTTCAATGACTTATAGCAGCATTTCTAGATAATACATTCCTACTTCAATCCATTAGTAAGTTAGAGACCCGAATTGGTGAAATAACTTAAATGGTTAATCAGAGAGAGGAAGGCCATTTGCCAAGTCAAGTTGTATGTAATCCCAATGGTGCACCTTACCAAATGGGGTATCATGAACAAACTAAGGCCATGATGACTCTTTAGCGTGCCTGAGAGCTAGCTAGGCCTAAAAGGGAAGTATATGCCGAGTTTGGAGAGAAAGAGAGCCTAGAGAGGAACCAAGCCGAGAGGAGTGAGAGAGGACCAACCATATGTAGGGTTTAAATTGAATAAATAGGTGGAAGTAAAACAAAATTTTTTATTTAAAACCCAATTTCCCAGATCAAGATTGATGTATAAAATTTATTTTTCATCATAGAAATTAATCTAAAGATTAATTAATTCATACCTTTGTTTGATGGCTCTTTGTTATTCGAATTGAAGAGTTTTCACAATTTGATTCAAGGGAAGAATCGAACCAATGCAGTCCATGCTAAGATAGGAATAACGCTTCACAATCAAAAGAGTTGCTAGACAAGTTGATTGCAAAAAGGTTGAATGGAAGTTGAGAGAAAAATATATATATTCTCTCAATTTTCTTTGGGTGGCTAAGGTTAAAGTGAAAAAGAATTATTTTTTAATTCTTCTCTTTTCTTTATATAGTAAGGAAAGGATAAGCAATTCCTCACTTGGAACAAGAATAACCCTATTCCCATTCAGAAAAGAACTCATCAAATTTAATCACACAACAAAATTACCAAAATACTCATTTCATCTGAAAGACAAAAATACCCTTCTTTCACCATTCATCTTAAACTATAATATGTGTGACCCACATGCTCTTTATTATGTTGGCAGTGACTGGAATCGTAATTTAGCACAAAATAATTAGCCATTTGTACATCCTCCAAGATTGACCTCTAGCAAGGCATTATGGTTAGCCAATAAATAAACATTCTGCGAAATCGCTACATGTCAACAATATAGTTATTGTACAAATCAAATTCCTTCATCATTAGTTATCTCTTCAAGGTTTGAAGTACATGAATAGTGTCAACTCCAATCATATTACCTTCACATGTTTGCATTCGTTTATCGAATCAACGACCAAATAAAATTGGATTTGACCAACAACTCAATTCCACTATGGCTACAGATTTGCAGTCATTGCTATCAACCAAATAGCTTAGCGAGATAATTTATCTTGTACCTAAGAGTGATGAATGCTTTTTCAATCCACCATAACCCTAGTGTACTTCTCAATGCAACCAACCACTATTGTACTGATAACCTTAAATAAGATTATGTTAGGCTAGTGTTACACCAATATTTACACACATCATTTGGTGATCTCAAGTATAAGGATCACATGCACTACTGTCCATTAGAGGATATATTCCATAGACACCACCATCTACATGGAATCCTTGGTGGGTCAGTCTAGTAAACTTGTAAATAACAAGCATCGATGTGTTGCATTAGGTTGTCACCAAATAACCTTAACATGTGAGAACTATCACTACTTTTCTGTATGGTCATTCAACACTATGATAGTCTTACCGTATTATCTATGTCCTTGTTAGATTAATACTAAGGCTACGAACATTTCTGGAATAGCCACCATATGTGATCATAGGATCTCGCAATCAAGATTTGAAACACTTGATTCTCTCGTTACGGTTCAACCATTCTAAGGACATATATCATTACATAAATAAATAACATGATATAGAAATGTATGCCTTTATTGTTATTTAATATAATATTACAAGATTCAAATAGTATTGGCTCTAGTGCAACTACACTAACACCATAGAGTCAAGTGTGTTGAGGTAGGAAAAAGATGAAGTTGGGGAGAAAGAACCATCCCCTGCATCTTACATGCTGATATCATCTTTTCCTCTACACCTAAAGTCACATGATGCATCTAGCTTTAAGAAAAAAAAAAAAAAAAAAACACTAGGATGGAGAAAATGGTCAAGCTGTTTAGACAAGGATCGATTGGTATTCCACTTCTAGATGTCATTAAGCACACACTTGCCTATGCTAAGTTCTTAAAAGACATGTGCACACGAAAAAGGCGTATTAAACGTTCAAATATGTCTTCTTGGGACTCAATGAGACCCCACCTGTTGCTGAATTGTGAGGCTCATGTAAGACACTGCCAATGTTTCAACTACATTGAACTTTTTTGTTCAAAGAAAGTCTGGCTAAAGACTTTAAACTTAGTTCTTATGGGAGGCAACCCACCTTTTAACTATATCTTTATTGCTTTGATTTCTTTGTTGTTCTTGTCTTTTCAGGAATTGTTATGTGTGCCATGGTTGGAACCCATCATTGTCCCTCAGGTTGTATCTTTCCACCCTATAACTTGCTATTGTTGGACCAGTTCTCAAATGTGTTGGAATATATTACTTGTTATTAATTTTGTTGCCATTTGAGATCAATTGATGCTAAGTAGGGAAGGATGATTTGTTTTGTGAGTCATTGAGGACAATGACATTTTAAGTTGGGGAGTGTTGATTGATTGATTATTATTATTATTTTTTATTTTTTATTTTTTTTGTGGAGATTGTGTTGAATGGATTGTGCTTAAATTTTTGCAGTATGATTGTGTTTTTGTGGAAAATGTTTGAAAACTTAGCAAATTTTCATCTATTGTCTTGCATAAGTTAAAAATGTTAATCTGTCTTTGAGAAAAAAAAAAAAAAAAGTGTTTAAATGTTGCTTGATGATTTGGTCTTGATTTGAAGCCTAGTTGATTAAGCCCGAGGGGTTTTCTACACAGAATCCCTTAAAACTATCTAGCTTGGGAACCGTTGGCCCAAAGCTCGTTACGTAGGTCCTCTGGATCATGAGCTTTATATATATATATAAGTCTTGACTTGTAGCCTAGTTGGTTCGGGTGAGTAAGTCCAAGAGGTGTTCTACAGTTAATGCCTTAAAGTAGTATGGTTTAGGAGTCATTGACATAAAGCCCGCTACAGAGGCCTTCTAGAAAGCTTAAGAAGTTAAGACAAGTAAAAGAAAGAAAAGAAGAAAAATCACGTGATGAATGAAAAAGAAAATACATGTCAAAATCTTGTGTGGAAAATGAGCATTATGTTGCATATACATAAGTTGGGGATTCTTGCATGGCATTTTGGCATTGTGATATGAATATGGGATGTGTGTTTGAGAAGCTTGAATGGAGATAGGTAAATCTTGACAGAAACTTTAGTTCTTTGTTTAGGATTGTGTTGTTCACTTGTTATGTTCAAATTCTTCACTTCATCTTTCGATGAATGTCTTGGTTGTTGATGAATATGATTGTGTATAGTTTTGTGAGAATGTTGAAAGAGTTCCTTTGACTTTACTCGAGGACGAGCAAAGAGTAAGTTGGGGAGTGTGTTAGAGTCATGAAAATTATTACATTAAAGTTATTTGTGATTCAATCAAGTTTATATTGAGACAATTTATGAATTTATTCTTAAAAAATCACATTCTATTTTTTTTCTTACGAATGTTGCATGTTTGGGTTGATTTTTGAGATTGTGTAAGTCGATATTAGGTTGTGGTTTATTGATTAGGGTTGAATTTGTCTCCTTTATGTTGTTCAATGCTAAAATTATCATATTTCCATGGGGTTGATTGTGTTACTTTTCAATCGTGTAAGGACCAAAGAAATTAGCCATGATTACTGTATAAAGAAATGAATTTGTGCAAAACCGGGGGAGCCGCTTCTCAAACGCGATCCACCACCCATTTTGGTCAATGGCTAGTGACCCTTCATCTTCCAAGCCAACGACCTTTCATCTCCCTTTTGTCGATCGTTCGCCTTCATGTTGGCTGGCCATCTTCCACACGCCTCTTCAACTTCCATCCATGTTTCACCATTTTTTCGGGACGATCCAGCTTCCTAAGTGTCAATCCACCTTCCCCAAGGTTCGTTTCATCTTCCCCAAACTCTATTGCAACTAATTCAGTCGGATTTTAACAAGTTCAATGACTTTGCATCTGATGACTCTTCACATTTCAAGCAAGTTTTTGCTCACTTTCTGGCGACGATTCACCTCCCTAGCTATTGATCCTTACTCCCCAGCATGAGATCTACCTCCAAGTACCCTTGGATCATCATTCTGCCACCGACAGCTAGAAACCACCATTGGAATTCAACGAGTTGCGACGATTCATCTTCCTGGTGTCCCTTCATCTTCTCCAGCCATAGCACATCATCTGATTGTCGGTTACTCGATTCGCCATGGCCAACACCATTCCCGATTCTCTAACCACCATCGACACCACCACGAGCGGTTGAGCTTCCGATTGCCATTACAGTGATCGATGACTACGGTTCTTCATGGCAACTCTCGACTACTTGGATTGAGCCAAGACAATTGGACAATTGGTTAAGTTTCCTGTATTCAAATTATATTTGCTTTCGTTTCAATTTGTTTGTGATGCTTTAATATTATTATAATGCTTGACATGTTGAATTGATAATGTCCATTCGGAACGTTTTTGATATTGAACTTGTTGCACAACTGAATGTTAGATTGAGATTATTGGATGTTGATTATGGCTTTAAATTGCTTCGATGCTAATTACAATCAAGTTGTATTAGCATTTAATATCATTTCTACTTTGGATGCATTTGTTGTGTAATTGGTTGGTTAGATGATACAAAATTGGTGGATTGTATTCGTTAGCGTTGTACCAACTAGTGGTATTGAAGTTGTAGCATCTTTCGTTTAATTGATGCTTGTTTTTAACCAATCGATCTCTGATTTGAGTCACTGGAGAGACAAAATAGATTATACTTAGATACAGTCCTTAACCAATTAATATGTGATTAAATTAGTAGAGAGATATGATAGATTATACCTAGATTGCAAAAAGACTATTTTACGATTTGCCTAGCCTTATAGGTTTAGGAAGTTTGAGAGCAAGGCAAGGAATTGTGGGAGTTAGTGTTGGGTCAAACCGAATCCGAAGGGGCAACACCTTTAATATTAAGTTTTATTTATGACTTCATCCATTTCCTAAATACTATGATTGAAAGTAATTTTTAGGACTACTTTATTTTCCTTAATCAAAATTGTGATGTTACATGCGTTTATATGTAGAAGTGAGGCTGTTAACAATAAAACTACCTCACAACCTGTCATTGATCCGGCTAACTAATTATAACTGAGCTGAAATTTGCTCATTAGTCTAACAAGCTTCCATTGAACGTAGTTACTTTCCAAAATCTAGCATTCTAAAAATTGAGGTTTTAAAATAAAGTAATTGAAAATGTAACGATCCAAATTAAGTTCCACATCACAAAGAAATGATTTGACATGTGAGTTGATAAGCACTTGAGCACGCTCCCCTGTTTAAAATAGAGTAATTGAAAATGTAACGATCCAAACTGTGATTGTTACATTTGATGACTATAATTTATATTTTTCTCTCATACATACGCCACCAAACCATTATTCATAAAGAACTAGCAATGGATTACATATACCATATGTTGATGCTGTATTATGGCATCAACTAAACGAACATGTAAAATGCTGAGCTAAGCCAAAAGACATACGCTGAATGATAAAAAGGGAATAAAAGAATGACAAGACAGGTTTTAAAGTGGTTCAGATGCTAAGGAAGCGAATCCTACGTCCACTGTTGTATATTAATGATAACGATCTGGTCGCGGTCAGCGAGCTGACTGTACAAGTGATTTTAAAAATGAGAGAGAGAGAGAGAGAAAGTATATGCTTTCTTTATGAGAGATTAGCTCATCCCAAAATTGAGAGAGGAACTCTTAATTTATAGTGGGGTGGATCACGGTGATGATTGCTGGATCTCTGAGTTGGTGGGATTATCCATACAAATCTCACTTTATGTCCCATTGCCCGTTTTCCAGAACGATTTGCATGATTTGGTGCATGCAATTAGACGCGTGAAAGCTCTTCAGCTCATGGCTGGCCTGGCGCGCACTCACTACACTAACAGATGCAGGCTGCCCCTTCGTCACATGTCTCAGCGATGGGTTCCCACGCTCTGACTTTTTCATGCTGAGTTGGTCCACGTCATCCCTGCATTCCTTAGGCATAACAGAAGTCCCCTAGTTTTTAAGGTTTAAGGATTGGACCTTGAAAACTATACTTCATGCCGTGGTTGGACGTCTTCAAAGTTCTGGTGATCCCGACCTGGTTAGAAAGAGATCGAGGTCGTGCTTTTGTGAAGTGCGACCTCGTGCGATTATTGCTTCTAAGAATGAGCGACATGATCTTCCAGGATATACGACCTGATTACATGGAATCTTTTGCCAAAGGGGTCGTGCTATTTCGGGATCGAATGACTATTAGGGGTCACTTCGATTTGCGACCAGAAGGACATGAACAAAAGGTCGCGTTGCTTCGTGACTTGCTTGATGAAGAGTGTTCTGCCAACAACCTTTTCAGACGTTTTCTATTGTACTTTTGATATGGGTGCATTTAATGAAACAGTCTGCTCTGTCAGACGTGCTTTGCATGTGGTAAATGCCAGCTAGGCGCATTAACTGCTTGTCAGGGCGAAACGACACGCCTTACCAAAGCATTGAATGCGGATTGAGGCGCATTAAGTGTGTGGCATGGTGAAACGACATTCCCTATCTGAATATTGAATTCAGGTTGAGGCGCATTAAATGCAGAGTGGGAGTGCATCATTGTTTGGGTTTTTCAGCGGGAAACGGAAGGCGGTTAGGTTTTCTTGAATCGCGATGATTAGCCTCCCTCGATTGATTCGCGACACGTGATCGTGATCAGTGGTGAGGCACCCTTTTGGCCTGACGTCGTTTCGGTTTAGGGAAAACCATGCGTCATTCCTGTATAAAAACTCAAATCTTTCTCAGGTATTGTCATTATACGTTTGTTATAGAGAGAGTAATAGACTTTCGAAAACTCAGATCCTTAGCCTTCCAAACCAGCGTGTTCCTGACATTTGGGGCAGAAAAAGCCATTTTCGCACTCCAAGAGGTGAGAATAATCTGTTTTATTTTCCGTTCTATAGTTGAACAATGTTTCTCTTTCGATGGTCATCAGAGACGAGACGCTCTCGCTGGGTTGGAGCCGCAAATGGCGGCTTGAAACACTCTGATAGGGTTTCTGAGATTTAGGGAATTTCTTTTCTTTTCCCACGTCATTGTACGAAATAGCGCACGATGGCTTAGTCACCTCCTGCTTGTCACTTTTGCAGACTGCAGTAGAATGGACCAACGACCAGACCTGAGGAAGGGGCCTCCTCATCTGTGCAGGAGGCTCCTGCAAGCCCCGCTCAAGAGATCTATTCGGTGCTCACTGGGGATGAGCTCGAGCGATTGATAAACCAGTATAACATCGAAGTGCAGGTTCTCCACGACGGGACACATACTGCTCGGCATCCACCAAGTGGGATAGCCACGATCTCTGAGAGATATTCAAGGGTGGGGGGTTGATCCCTTTCCACCCCTTTGTCAGGTCGTTCCTGGATCACTTCGGGATCGCGTCGATGCAACTTACGCCGAATGCGTACACGATTGCGATCGACATGTACATCGCGTGCCGCGAGAACGGGTTGGGCGAGCTAACTATGTTAAAGCTCGCCTACTCGTATATCCTGAAGAAAAGCAAGGACAAGGATTCATATTACTTGTCCAGGCGACCCGCAATAATGGCGGGGATACACAGTTATCCCAGTAATGCAGGGGCCTACGAAATGAAGTCCTTCTTCTTTCGTTATGACGGCCACTGCCGTTTTCTGGATCCGAGTAAGTCCTCGTCCCTCGAATTCATGGAGTTAGTTGTAGTTTTTTTTTTTTTTAACCACCTGTTTGTTTCTAGCAATTAATAAGACAACCGATTTGGAGCTGCTCTTTGACCCGGAAAAAATCGTTTCCTTCAGTTTTCTGCTCAAGGAGAGTCACGACGCGAAGAAGCTTGTGACAACCACAAATCTTAGGAACTACAGTTTCTTCAACGTCAATGCGAGCTTAGAGCCCCCAACTCGATAGTAATGCTGACGATTTGTTTTGTTTAGATGAACTGTTTACTAATGATGTTCATGTGCAGCGACCTTGCCTCTGAAGACGCCCGGGTCGTCGAGACCAAAGTAGTTCGTCTTCCTTCGGATGAGGGCGACCAAGACTCAAGTTGCTCCCTGTGATGCCCCGGTCGAAGGAGGTATGTTGGGAGCTCCGGTTGGACCTGCAGGGACTTCCCAGCCTTTGGTGGGAGCTCTGGTTAGACCTGCAGGGGCTTCCCAGCCTTCGATGAGCGCCTAAGCCCAATCTACGGGTACTCCTCGGCCATTGGCTGCTCGTCCGAGGACGAAGACAATGACTCAGCGACCAAAAAAGAAGAGAAAGCAAATCCAGGTCGAAGAGTCTGAGTCTAAGTCCGAAGGCAACCAGACTGGGGGGTCGCAACCACAGGCTGGGCAAAGGCTGGGCAAGGAAATGGTGGGCGACGCGACCTCTACTGGTGGTACCGGCAAGGACACTCTGGTGCTAGACACAATGGGGAGCCTGCCGGAGCACTTATAGCCGGTCGTCTTCACCCTTTTGGAGTGCGGACTGGCCGAGGTGCTCGAGGAGTTCGTGAACTCCAGCGAAGTGGACCTAATGTCCACATCACTCCAACACTTAAGCAAGGTAAACGAGCTATCCTTAGCAAGCTTTGTTGTCGCTATGCTACCTTCGATGTTAACTTTTGTTCTTTTTGTTCGCAGGCCGTGCCCTCCATGCAGCTATCCATGTAGAAGGTTCGGCTAGGAACTTCTGCGGGGGAGGTCACGCTAAAGGAAGAGAACACGAAGCTCAAGCGGGACCTCGAAATCACTATAGCAGAAAGAGAGCGATCTTCGGTAGAGGCAAAAGGGATGCGGCTCTTCGAACCTTGTATTTCCAAAAGTCTGAAGTCGAGAGGCATGTTGAGGAATCAAGAGAGCTGCAGAAGACAATTGCTAGGCTCACCGTTGAGGTCCGGGAGAAAGATCAGGAGCTCAACGCGACCTTCAAGCGAGCCTTGCGAGCAGAGCAGGACATGGAGGCCTCTGAGAAGCAAAAGCATGCTCTCCAGGATGAGCTCCAAGTTTGTCAGGGTAGACTTACTTCCTTGACCGAATAGATGCAGTATCAGGGAGTGGAGGCTGAGGAAAAGGCTGTTGAATGGGCGATCCAGTCCATATATGCCCTGCGGCCGAAGAATCTGCGACTTGATATGTCTGACCTGTCGGAGGACTAGAAAGAGATGCTTCTTTCCATGGCGCAGCTGAACGACAAGGATGTGGAAGAGGCCACCCGAGGGACTGAACCCGGAGGGACTTCGGCAAACCCTTCAAACCCTACAACTGACCAGCCCTGATGTGAGGTTGGGCCTTATGGAGTAGATCGAGAATTTTTTCCTTTTTATTTGCTCGCTGTACTTGGCGTGCTGTCGTAGGCACCTAGAATTAAAACCTTCCGAACCTAACTACTGAACTGTAAATAGGGTAAGCAAGGGTCGATCCCACGAAGAATGTCTAGCCGAATTTGATGTTATGTGAACAAAGCTGGGGGGTTTTGTGTAAAACAGAAAACGTTCTTAGCAAAAACCAAAAAAAACAAAAACAGTTCAATTCGAAATCAATTAATATAACGAAACTTGGTCTCCGTCAACATCCACCATCGGAATTCAGCAATGCTCCTTGATGCAAAAATAATCAATTCATACATTGAATATTCACCGTTGGAACTATTTTCCTACTCTCCTTAATTTAATTAATTAGGAAACAAGCGCTCTTAATTAATCTTACACTAAACAACCCTAGACAAGCGCTCAAGATTTAATCTAGTGGCAGCCTTAAGAATTAGAGAGTCGATGAAGCTAAACAACACAAACACAAGCGGTTGTATTTAATTTGTTGAATGTTCTTCATAAGGTTATTAATTCCTGACGCAGCAAATTACTAACCCTAATTGCTTCACAAGTTGGAGGGATCAAACAATTACGGATTTGATATCAAACTTACGGTAGATTTCAACAAATATACACTAGTGGCTCCCTAGTAATTAAATGCATCAATTATGAAAATATGCAGAATAACATTCAATACTCAAACACGAAATTGAACACTAAATACATAGATTAGATCTCACAGTTGGTTGATTCCGAGGTCTCCGTTTCCGAGACCAAGTTACAAAAGTTTTAGCCGCTCATGGCCATCACCAAAAACTAAGAGAAAGAAAATTCCAGAGAGGAAAAGATAGAGAGGCGTTGTCCCGAAACCTAATTGATCTCCCTTTTAAAATCTAATTTAAGAATTCAAATCCCACTCAATCTCCTAAAGAAATATTCTTATCGAAAATAAACATTAATCCTAATTTAATTCTAATTGGAATAAAATAAATAGAGTCCTAATAAAATAGGAAGGTGGTGTGTCCAGCTGTAACTCGTGGCCACATGTCTTCAAATCTTCCAATAATAAACTGCTCTTGGACTTGCATACAAGGCAGAATGTTCCAGAACATCGGCAGTGCAGATGTGTAACTTCCAGCCCAATTAAACCTTGATGCATCAAGTATCTCTCCAAACTCAAACATAAAAGTTGTAGTATATTTCTTAGCGTTCTACAGAATTTTGAATCATCTCAATCGGAGCTCAGATGAGAGAGTTATGCCCATACGAACAATGTCAAAACTGTCCGAATTCACTTAATTAGTTCCGTTTTGCAATTAACGCTCCCATTTGCTTCCTAAGTCAAAATAGAATAAAAATCAGTACATTTTAGGCAGCAAATAGGTATAAAAGACTAGGCATTAAGGGGGGTAAATATGACATTTTGCATTCTCATCAGTACTCCACATTAAATGAAATACATATTTGCTTTTACAATTGAGTTCGCATTATTACAATTTTCTTAACTGATCATTGGAACAAGTCTGCTGACATAATCATTATAAGTCTATTCGAGCAGAATTACATGATACAATTATTACAAAAGAATGACACTTGTTATTTACAAATAGAAAGATTATAAAAATATTTACAAGGAAAATGAGTTTGGAATTACTGATAATATGGTTGGAGATGTTCAACATTCCAAGCTCGAGGCACTTTGGAACCATTCAGCTGTTTGAGATGATAAGTCCCTGGTCTTATCACTTCGACAATGCGATACAGAACTTCCCAGTTCGGCCCTAGAACTCCCACACTTGGTTCTCTAGTGCTGAGAAGAACTTCCTTCAAAATAAGGTCGCTGACCTGGAAGTCTCTTCTTCTAACCTTAGCATCGAAGAACCTCTTCGCGCGCTGTTGATAGGCCGCTATTCTCATCTAGGCCTTGCTGCGATGTTCCTCAACTAGGTCCAGACTTGCGCACATAAGCGCTTCATTGTTTGCTTCATTGTATAGGTCCCTCCAAAGTGAACCAGTTCCTACCTCCACAGGGATCATCGCTTCGCAGCCATATGCTAGCGAGAAGGGAGTTTCTAAGGTAGAGGTTCTCGGGGTTGTTCTGTAGGCCCACAGTACTTCAGGGAGGTCGTCGGCCCAATTTCCCTTGGCTGCGCTAAGCTTGACCTTCAGAGTGTGGTTAATGGTCTTGTTGACGGCTTCAACTTGACCATTTGCTTGCGGTCTTGCGACGAAGGCAAACTTTTTGTGAATACCTAACTCATCGCAGAACTGCTTGAACTAATCATTATCGAATTGTTTTCTGTTGTCGGATATAAGGGTATGAGGAATTCCGTAGTAGCACACGATGTTCTTAAAGACGAAGTCCTTGAGCTTTCTAGTCGTGATTGCGGGTAATGGTTCGGCTTCCACCCATTTGGTTAAGTAATCCACCATGACCACGGCATATTTTACCCCCCTTTTACTAACCGGCATGGGGCTGATGAGATCGATCCCCCACATGGAGAACGGCCAGGGGCTGGTCATAGTTGTCAGCTCGTGAGAGGGGGCTCACGGTATGTTTGAGAACCACTAGTATTTATCACACTTTTTGACAAAGTTGTACGCGTCTTCTTGGATCAGGGGCCAATAGTACCATTGGCGAACAACTTTGTAGGAGAGAGATCGTGCGGCGGTGTGATTACTGCAAATCCATTCATGTATCTCTCTTAGGATGTAATCTGCCTCTTCGCTGTTTACACATCGGAGGAGAGAGGCATTAAACCCTCACCTGTACAGCTGGTCTCCGATGAGAGTAAAACGAGCAGATCTTGTTCGGACGGTTCTTGCCTTGACCTTGTCGTCTGGCAATGTCCCATCTTTGAGATACTGAATAATAGGGGTCATCCATGATCTTGACTCTGTTATATTCACGGCCTGTTCAATCGGCCTGATACCAGGGATCTCGATGAATCAAACAGGAATGCTCTCTGGTGCATCCGAGTCCAATGATGAGGCTATCTTTGCCAAGGCATCTGCCACAGAGTTGCTATCTCTAGGGATCTGTGTGATCGTGAAGTGCTTGAATGGCTCGAGTGCGGCCTTAGCTTTCTCCAGATAGCTGATCATGTTTTCCTCCTTGGCTTGATACTCCCCCAGAATTTGGTTAATGACCAGCATGAAGTTACTATGGACATTGATCGCGGTTGCACCCATCTCCCTGGCCAACCGTAGTCTAGCGAGCAGAGCTTCATACTCGGCCTCATTATTGGTTGCTTTGAAACCGAACCAGAGAATGCCATGAATGCGAGCCCCTTTGGGACTCAATAAGAGAAGACCCGCCTCGACCCTCTTCTTGTTTGATGATCTGTTGACGTAGAGGGTCCAGGTTGAGAGATTTTGCACAGTTTCTTGGATGACTTCGCTGGGCTGTTCCGACTCGTTCACTGGATGATGCGAGAACTCTGATATGAAGTCGGCAACAACCTGCCCTTTGATAGTTGCTCTCGGTCTGTAATGGAGATCGAATTGACTGAGTTCCATGACCCATTTGAGCAATTTACCTGATGTCTCTGGTTTTTGAAGAACCTGCCTGAGCGGGAAGTTGGTCATTACATGAACTATGCGGGCATAGAAGTAAGGTCGCAACTTTCGGGAAGCGATCAATGGGGCATAGGCTAATCGCTTCATTTTCGGATACCGCATCTTGGCATCCAAAAGACGCTTGCCCGCGTAAAATACTGGCCATTGCGTTCTGTTCTCTTCCCGGATTAAGGATGCATTTTGGTTTATGCAATGCACCTGCCACTTTTCAAATATGCATGATGTCCATCTTTCATGATATGGTAGAGGAATTTCTGGAAATTTTTATGGATGATTTTTCAGTTTTTGGTTCTTCTTTCGATGCATGTTTGAATAATTTGGCTTTAGTTTTGCAGAGATGTGAAGACACTAACCTAGTTTTAAATTGGGAGAAGTGTCATTTTATGGTGCAGGAAGGAATAGTTTTGGGTCATAAAATCTACCAAAAAGGGATTGAAGTGGATAGAGCAAAGGTTGAAGTGATTGAAAAATTACCTCCACCTACATCAGTGAAGGCTGTGAGGAGTTTCCTTGGACACGTAGGATTTTACAGAAGATTTATTAAAGATTTTTCTAAAATTTTAAAGCCTTTGTCTAATTTATTAATTAACGATACTCCTTTTGATTTTAATGCTGAATGTTTGCAGGCCTTCCTCACTCTGAAGGAGAAGCTTATCACTGCACCAATTATGGTGGCACCCGATTGGAGTTTGCCATTTGAACTGATGTGTGATGCTAGTGATGTAGCTATTGGTGTTGTCCTTGGTCAAAGAAAAAAACAAGGTATTCCAAACTATACAGTATGCTAGTTGGACCTTAAACGTGACTCAACAGAATTATGCAACCACTGAAAAGGAATTCCTAGCAGTAGTATTTGCATTTGACAAATTTCATTCATACCTTGTTTTGAGTAAAGTGATTGTCTACACTGACCATTCGGCCTTGAGATATTTACTTGCTAAGAAAGATGCCAAACCTAGGTTAATTAGATGGATCTTGTTGTTACAAGAATTTGACCTAGAAATTAGGGATAAGAAGGGTGTAAAGAATGTGGTTGCTGATCATCTGTCTAGGATAGAGGACACAAATCCTGAAATAGGAGATGAAATACCAATCAGAGAAGAGTTTCCTGACGAACAGTTATTTGCCATTCTAAATGCATATATTCCATGGTATGCACAGTATACAAATTATATTGTCACAGGTGTTCTTCCTTTAAATCTTACTTTTCACCAAAGAAAGAAATTTTTGTCTGATGTTAAGCGTTATTTGTAGGAAGAACCATATTTGTTCAAAGCTTGTGCAGATCAGAATATTCGACGATGAATGCCTGAGGAGGAGATGACATCCATTGTACATCACTGCCATGATAGAGAGGTAGGTGGCCACTTTGGGCCAACCAAGACAGCTGCAAAGGTACTACAAGCAGGTTTTTACTGGCCTACGTTGTTTAAGGATGCTTATGCTTATGTTGCATCTTGTGATAGGTGCCAATGAACAAGGAATATATCTAGGAAACATGAGATGCCCTTGAACAATATTATTGAATGTGAATTATTTGATGTTTGGGGGATAGACTTTATGGGAACTTTTCCTACTTCATTTTCTAATAAATACATTCTTGTGGCAGTCGACTATGTTTCTAAGTGGGTGGAAGCTGAGGCACTTAGGACAAATGATACTAGGGTGGTAGTTAAATTTTTAAAGAAACATATTTTTATTAGATTTGGCACCCCTAGGGCAATTATTAGTGATGGTGGGATGCATTTTTGTAATAGACAGTTTGATAATCTTTTGAAAAAATATGGGATCACACATAAGGTTGCCACTCATTATCACCCACAAACTAGTGGCCAAGTAGAGGTATCTAATAGGGAACTGAAACAAATTTTAGAAAAGACCGTTACCTCTAGAAAAGATTGGTCTTTGCGATTGGATGATGCATTGTGGGCATATAGAACAGCTTTCAAAACCCCCATTGGTATGTCCCCATATAGACTAGTTTTTGGGAAAGCATGCCATCTCCCTGTTGACCTTGAGCATTGTGCATATTGGGCTACAAAATTTCTTAACTTTGATATTCAAGTTGTAGGTGAGAACAGGTTGCTGCAATTGAATGAGATGGATGAATTTCGGAGTCATGCTTATGAAAATGCAAAGCTCTATAAAGAGAGAACAAAAAAATGGCATGACAAGCATATCACGAAAAGAGAGTTCGTCGAAGGGGAAAGGGTGTTGCTCTATAATTCTAGACTCTGACTTTTTCCAGGTAAGTTAAGTCTAGATTGTCAGGACCTTTCACAGTCACCCAAGTGTTTCCTTCTGGTGCCATTGAAATTTCCCATAAGGAGAAAGGCACTTTCAAGGTGAATGGACAACGTCTCAAGCATTATGAAGATGGAGGATGGAAAAATGATAAGATCCATGGCATTGCATGAACCAGAATAAGCAAGCGTAGAAAGTCAAGCTAATGACTCTAAATTAGAACTATAAAATTTTTTTTTTGTTTTTTTTGTTTTTTTTTTGTTTTCCTCTCTTTTCCCTAGTTAGTAAATACGGGTACGGAAAAAAAACGGTACGGGAATTTTACGGGTATGATACGGCAAATGGTGAAAAATACGTTTGTAAAAATTCGATCATAAAATTCGGATTCGGAAAAAATACGATTCGGATATATACGGGTTTAATACGACACATTGTCAATAATACGTTTTAAAAAATACGGCAATAGCATTCTTGGTTTTAGCACTTTTCAAAACATCCTGATTTAAATAATCCATTGTGGTCGACCCTACAATTTATTTTTCTTTTTATTTAAAGTATATTTGAACAATAACTAAGACCAGTATTTTTATCCGTAATTTTATAGCTATGCATACAAAATTTGGATTCCAATTAGTATAGTTGTTTTATTTTCTGAATTTTATGTTCTGAATTTAATTGGACAGTGCATTCAAAGGTCAAATAATAATAGTGTTATGAAATCTAAAAACATGACAGAGTGCATATGGGTTACAATTTGCAGTTGGCGTTGTTTGCAAGTGATGGTTTGTTGTTTTTTTCTTCTCTTTAAGTATTCTGCCAATTCCAAATCCAAGCCCGACAATATTATTTTTATGAATTCTTGCTTTTCTTTTGCAGTTTTACCTTTACCTTTTGCTTTCATAGATGATCTTTAGTTTTTTCATTTTGACCCATACAACACAAAACAAACGAAAATGAAATTATGTTAAAACAGATATCAATATAACTCTCACAAGCATTTCATCAAACATGTTTAAACAAATCTATCAATCCACCAATATAACAAATCACACTCCACCAGCCCCTATTACTACTACTCCACACCAGCACAAACACAAACAAATCACCAACATACAAGATTCAAAGAGAGTTAAAAAGAGAAGAGAAGAAGTGTGTAGCTGGGCTTGAAGAGCAAAGCGGACTTAAGCTTGGAGAAGATAGTTAAAAGAGAAAGAGAAGAGATCAAGACTCAAGAGTCAATAGATGAAGAAAAAAGAGTGATTGTGAAGATTTGAAAAGAGATGAAGACTGTGGAAGAGAGAACCGAGGAAGATGAAGGAGATTTCTTTAATTTTAGTCAAACCCAACCAAAACGACGTCGTTTTGCCTTTATATTAATTATTTTTTTGTTGCAAAAATTCGCGTATAATTCACGAATATACGGATAGGGTATATAATCACGAATATACAGCAGCTCAATAAATACGTGAATTCGATTTATATGGGAATTATACGGCTAGCCGTATAATTGGTTAAAACGCGAATTTACTAACTGGGCTCTTTTCTACAATTCTTTTATTTTTGTTTAATTGGTTTAATATTTATTTTGTGTGTTATCGCAGAACGAGGAACAAGTTTAGGGGAAGTTTACGTGATAGAAGAAGAAGACAATTTCAAGCAGACTAGAACACAGGGTACCCTGTGTCACTTACATAGTTGTGGCTTCTTCAAAAACAAAAAAAAAAAAACAAAAAAACAAAAAAAAAAAAAAAAAAAACAAAAAAAAAAAACCTTAAGCCTCGCATCAGAAGTGTCAATGATTGCTGCTCATTCGTGGAGCCACATTTGACCACCTTATGAGCCCAATTCTAGTAGTTTTGTCCTCTCACTTAAGGGAAGTTTTTGTCTCTCATTTTCCATTTTTTTGTTTTTATTCTTTTTGTTTTTCATGCACTGAGGACATTGATCCTTTAAGTTTGGGGGAGTGGACGGTTTGGTTTGTGTTGCATTGTTGATGGGTTATTTCGTTTGTTTGGTGCGTTTGTTTTTAGGAAGTGCTTAGTTGTTTGTGTTTTTTTTTTTTTTGTTTGGTTTGTATTTAGTATTTGTTGTATGGTGGGTAGTATGCTTATGCTGTGATACAATCCAGAATGAAACTTTGTGTCTTACAACATGCAAAACTAGCAAGTGCACTAGTCGCTCAAGTATAAATGATGGGTAGGAATCGTTCCCCGAGGATTGTTAGCAAAGCACTAAGTTTCCTAACATTATCAAGTTGAAGCAATCGAATTCTTTGGATTGGTGGGAGCAAATTTTAATTAAAAACAACAATGAAATTAAACAAAGAGTTAAAACTAATAAAAAACAAAATGAAAACACGGAATATCTATTCAAGCAAACGGGTAGGGTTTTGACTTCGTTTGGATTTTTATGGGAACCTAAAAATTACACTATATCACATTCATGCGCAAGGTTGTAAATCGAATTCACTAATATGTTAAACATACCCTCTGGGCTATGTTTCCTATTCACCTTATAACCTTCCGCACCAACAAATTGAAAGTTAATAATTCTAAACTCATTAAGCATAAGAATCCTAAATTGATTTCATAATTCTTGAATCTATCTCTAGCATCCAAACTAAATGGTGATTACCCAAGAATCCTAACATGAATTATTTCTCAATCTCATCATGTCATCACATACAGCATTCATCTTTAGAGTAACACCCACCCAAAGCATATTCATATGAAAATAACACAATCAAACACTTAACCCATTTAAATCCAACTACAATCAAAACCCTAACAAAATAGGTTAGTTCATAGCTAAATTAATAACACAAAAACGAAAAACGGAAATAAACGAATTCAGCATAATGAAACTGAGATGAAAGATAAGAAATCTCCCCAAAAGACAAATCTTTTCGTAAATCCGAATCTTCTCCCTTTAACAAACCAAAAAGCTCAAAGTTTTACTCTCCAAAATGTAAAAATAGCTAACCCTAAAAAGATCAAGGCCTTTGGGAAAAAGGCTAAGTTTTTCTATACTTAGTCCAAATAACCCAGCCAAAACATGCACAACACGAAACTATGCGTTTAACAAAACTGAATAAATTGACTGTGCCGCGGCAAAGAATGAAGAAATCTCAATCGTCTCTGGCTTACTTCACCGCGGCGAAGAAAATTCCTTCACCGGGGCGAAGCTCCTTGAAAAGTTTTGAAATTACAGAATTCACTCTGCTTGCTTCTTCGTTCGATTCTTCGATTCTCGACTTCTTTCCTTGGGAACAAGCTTCATCGTGCTTTGTCCTGCTCCGGAACTCTCCTATCTTCTGAGATCCGCTAATTTCTGAGTCAAAACTATCCAATTTTGTCTTATTTGCTCAAAAAGTCCATTTTAACCTGAACACAGAAAGTAAAGAATTAAGCAACAATTCAGGTCAAAATGCACTAGAAAGTACCTGAAATCCAACAAAAGGATCTAATAAAAACTGTATAATTTATGGATTATCAACTACCCCAAAAATAAAGAGATGCTCGTCCCGAGCATACAGTACAAAACTAACGAAAACATAGACACAAACAAAACAAAAAAAATGAAAAACACACACAACAAAACTGAAAAACAAAACCAACAAAACTCAAATTCCACAGTGATTGCCTAGAAATTGCACGTCTTTTAAAATTGTTGAAAAATTATTATCAGGAATGTTCGACACTCAAGAAGTTATAAGCTACATCGATGTCTTCCTCATCGGTCCACCAAGTAGGTGATCCCCACTTCAATCCACATTCCAACTTCTCGGATTATTTATGCAAAAATTGTAAAGTTTATAAATGGTGGCAGACTCCATAAGCCTAAATATCGAACTACTCTCCACAATGAGGACTAAACACAGATGAGAATCAAGGTCTTTAAAAGCTTGTAATGTTAGGCTCGGGTCATGGGCTCCAATAAAGGATAGGAAACAAGTAAGAGAACTCGGTTGTCCTAAAGCAAAACTAAAACACATCGAAACCCACACTTTCTCAACACCAATCGACATGTCCACTAATTCACAGCCTTAAACGGTATCTTTAAAAACTTTTGGATACCATAAAGCAGGGGAGACTCGTTAAGGTGTACGTGGCGTTGTTAAACCCGAGGTCGCCAAATACTGCTAGGCAGTTTTTAAGGCGGGTTCTGGTTTCCAGCGGTATACCCCTAAACTAGGCAGCATTGGTGTGTGTGTGTTTTTTTTTTTTTTTTTTAAACACATCAATTGAATGAATTGAGGTGACTACCTCCTTTGTTTTATTCTTTCTCTCAACCCCCACATCATTCTTTTGGTCTCTTCTTCATTTTCTTCTCTTAACCCCAAATATTCTTTTGCTCATTTGTACACTGTTTCGTTCTTTGTTTTGCACTAGGACCGAATTCTCCTAAGGGTACAATAAAGGTTTAGGGCAAAAGGATTGACAACTTTTGTTGTTTTCCAAGAAAAATAAAACAAATTCATATGGCTCAATGGTGACTGGGAAATATTCATGGGGTCGGTAGAAAGGCTCAAACATTCCGAAAAAATGCCTAAATCATCTCCTAACCATGTCTAATCCTGAATTTCACCTCAAGCATTTCTCAACTAGTGTCTAGAGTCCACCACATTATCAAGACTTTACCTAATCGCGTAAAATGAATCTAAGCATGCTGAAAAAAATGAAATGGTGGTTGAACCACTCAACAAACCTCAATCAGAATCCAGTCAATAAACATAAACTGAAGCAAACTTAACATTTCTCAACAAAAAATTCAACAATCCTATTCTCATCATTGATTTATCAACTTATCGGCAAAAACGAAACAACCAACAGAAAACAAAACAAAAATAAATTTATTTTTTTTTAATTTTTTAATTTTTTTTTTATGTAGTTTTCAGCAGTTTAAGGTGTACGTGGCGTTGTTAAACCCGAAGTCGCCAAGTACTGCTAGGCAGTTTTTAAGGCGTTACTGGTTTCAGCAATATACCCTTAAACTCGGTTTAAAAACTATTCCCTACCCCCAAACTAAACATGACATTGTCAATGTTCCTTATGCACAATTTAGGAATAGAGAATAATACAAAAATTAATAAGGTACGAGAATTCTCCCTGGTTAGTTCATGAATTGTCGCTCCACAATGATCACCGTTCTCGGACTTTTCATCATCCAAAATCTGTCAAAACAATAAAACTGTGGTGTCCCTCATGTTAGAACGAATTCCCAACTAAATTGAAAATATCAACCTATCTCGTCCTTCAATAACTACAAATTAGAAAACAACTAACAAACTAACATGAAAACAAAATCCAAACCAAAATAAACAGAGTTTAAAGTTTCAAATGGACAAAAATTAAATGAAGACAAGTTAAACAACATAAAACATAAATAGGTGCTCCGGTTCAGTCTTGTTCTTCCTCTCTTCCTCTTCATCTTCCTCGTCTCCTCTTCTTCCTCTGAGCCCATCCACTCATCCGAGTCCCACTCAACCCATTGGTATGCGAAGTGTCAACCTTAAGCTCCTAGAAGCTATGTGTCAGTAATTCATGCATCCTCTGTGTCCGCTACCATCCAATCCTGACGTTTCTTCATATATTTCATCATGCCCAACATTTCTTGCATCATCTCTTTTTGTGACCCTGTGGAGCTGGATGAGTGGCAAGGCTTGTTCTCTGCCTTTTCACCCCTGCTCTTGGTTGGGCAGCTTCCGTTCGGTCAAGGTGTTTCTTGAAATAGTCTGTATCTAGAATTGGAGCAACATGAATACGCTGCCATCCATTGAACCTTGACCCCAGCGTTTAGGCACATAGCTGTGATGAGATGCGGGAAACAGTAACTCGCTCGCCCTTTTTGGATGCTAGCTTGACACTATTATAGATGATGTCTCCCACATCCATACTCTTTCCTGTGGCAATAGAGTAGAGCAATATCCTTCTCATGAGTCACTGTGCTGTAGTGCGACTTGGCATTAATTTAGCACAGACAAAGTACTGCCACCCCGACATTGGTGTCAACTGCATTCCTTTGAGTGTCTTCTTTTGTTTCTTAGACACTTCCACGCTGCCCCAGGTTTCGCAATGACCGGCAGGATAATATCATCCTCAAAGTTTTGATCTTTTGAACTCCACATACTGATTAGTGAAAACTTCGGGCAAGTTATAGAAACTATTTATTTCCTGTTCCGTAAATTTCACATCCTCTCCTCGTACAAACACGTATCTTCATTACAGTCTGGGAAGTGGCAGAGAACTCCCTCACCAACAGTTCTATAGCCAGAACTTCAGGAGCACGCATGAACATTTCCCATCGTCGTCCTCTACTCCATTCCAAAGCTTGTGTTGCGGTCAATCCACGCCCAGGGATGAAACCTTATCCTTTCGTTGGATTCCGCCTCATACCGTTTACAGGCTTCGTCATTCACAACCGGTTGTCAATACTCTTTCCCTTACTCTTACTCTTTCCCTTGTACGGTTGTTTAACCTTCGGAGCAATTTTCTTTTGTTTTCTCTGTAGTTTAAGGTGTTCGTGGCGTTGTTAAACCAGAAGTCGCCGTACTGCTATGCAGTTTTTAAGGTGGTTACTGGTTTCCAGTCAATATACCCTTAAACTCGGTTTCCAAAATTAACCCCAAAGATTCAGTCCTGATTCTACACAATCACTTCCAACCTGCAAAAACAACCCACACTTCCAAAAATTTTCAAGTCAACCCCAAACTACAATTATTCAATTCAACACAACACTCCAAAATTATCAACACCCACACTCCTAACAATCAAGCACTGCACAAACCATTCTTCTTCAAACACCAACACAACTCACATACAACAAAACACTTCAAAATTCATCACACAAAATTTTCAGATCTACTCTTAGAAACTTGAAATTTTTCGAATTAAGCTTTGAGTTGTTGAGATCTTACCACAATGAAGGAGTGTGCACCACCAATTAAGAGAAACGACCCAGATTGAAAAGCCCCAAAATTTTTGATTAAAAAATTTTCGTGAAATTTTCACGAAAATTGTTGTTAAAAGGGTTGTTTTGGTGTTTAGCGATGTTGTGGAGTAAGAAATTTTGTGGAGAAGGAAAATAGAAGCAAAAGATTGAAGTGAAAATTTTTCTCTCAACTCAAAATGCAAGACGCGTGAAAATGAAGAGACTAAAGCGAGTATTTATAGAAAAGGCTCGTTGTCGCGGCAAAGAAGTTCATCATTCATAAACCCTAATAAAATTTACAGGTTTCGCCCGGCGAAGTTCTTCGTTATGAACCCTAAAATTTTCCAGGTTTCGCCGCAGCGAAGAAGAATTCTTCGCCGAGGCGAAAACTTCCCGAGAGTACAAAGATCACTTTGCCTCGGCGAATAAAATTTCTTTGCCGCGGCGAAATGCGTTAGCCAATTTTTCACCAAT
Organism: Pistacia vera; assembly: GCF_008641045.1. NCBI lineage: Eukaryota > Viridiplantae > Streptophyta > Magnoliopsida > Sapindales > Anacardiaceae > Pistacia > Pistacia vera. Next base: position 104,124 of record NW_022196007.1, read on the forward strand.
TAATTCCCTTTCTTCGCCGCGGCGACAACAATTCCTTCGCCGCGGCGAAATCCTCCAGTAGCTAACTCTTCTATTCAGTTTACTTCGCCGCGGCGAAGAAAGTTTCTTCGCCCGGCGAAGTCTGGAGCATTTTCATACCTTTCTTGGCTCATAACTTCACCTGAACACCCAAAAACAAAAAAAATCAATTTTATACAAAACTCATAATGAATTAAATAAATTAGAACGACCAAAATTAAAATAAAAAAGTTAAAAACACTTGGGTTGCTCCCAAGAAGCGCTTGTTTTATAGGAAGCTGACTCTCTCCATCATTTAGGTTGGGATGTCCAGCCGGATTGGGATGAACTTGCAACTCATCCCCCCTCAATGTATGGCTTCAACCTCTGTCCATAACCGTGAAGTGCCCTTTTCCTCATGTGTGACTTCCACTGCTCCGGATGCATGTATCTTCGTAATAGTGAATGGTCCGGACCATCTAGACTTAAGTTTTCCAGGGAAAAGCCTAAGTCTAGAGTTGAACATAATACCTTCTGTCCAACTTCAAAAGCCTTGACCCGGATTTGCTTGTCGTGCCACCTTTTTGTCTTCTCTTTATAATTCCGAGCATTTTCATATGCTTCGAGACGAAACTCATCAAGTCGTTCAAAGTCAGCATTCTCTCTCTCCCGCGGCTTTCAAGTCATGTTCAACTGTTGACGGCCTAGTATCCTTATGTTCAAGTTCTACCGGCAAGTGGCACGCTTTCTCGTAACCAACTGAACAGAGACATACCAATTGGGGTTTTTGAAGGCAGTGCGATAACCATAAGCATCGTCCAACTTTCGTGACCAATCCTTCCTCGAGGCATTAACTGTTTTTTCTAAAATCCCCTTTGTTCTCTATTCGACAGTTCCACTTGCCCGCTTGTTGTGGATGGTAGGGTGTTGCAACTCTATGTGTCACTCCATACTTCCTCAGCCAGTGCATCCATTGCCTATTGCAAAATGTGATCCTCCATCACTAATGATTGCTCGTGGTACCCCAAACCTTGAGAAAATATTCTTCCTCACAAAATTAATCACCAACCTAGCATCATTAGTTGGCAATGCACACTGCCTCAACCCACTTGACACATAATCCACAGCTACCAGATATACGTGTTCCCACAAAGAACTTGGGAAGACCCATGAAATACAATCCCCCAAACGTCAAAAATTTCAACCACCAGGATGTTGTTCAACGGCATCCTATTCTTTTTGAAATACTTCATCCATTGACATTGGTCACATCTTGAATCCTCCGGAAGGAATCCTTAAAGAGGGTTGACCAATAAAACCCAGATTGTAGCACCTTCGCTGCTGTTTTAGCTCCCCCAAAATGGCCACCTATTTCCTTCTCATGACAATGACTTAAAATGCTCTCCATTTCTTCCTCCGGGACGCATCTCCGTATCATTTGATCAGTACAGTGTCTGTACAGGAACGGCTCTTCCCAAAAGTAGTACCTTAAATCTGAAAAAAATTTTCTCTTCTGTTGAAATGTCATACCACTTGGGAGCACCCTTGATGACAATAATTTGCTAAATCGCATACCATGGTGCTTCTTCCACTCTCATCAGTTTCTCATCGGAAATGTTTTCTCTAATTGGTATTTCCTGCTCATTTCCCTTGATTGGTCTCTCAATTCTCGACAAGTGATCAGCTACCACATTTTCTGACCCTTTCTTGTCTCGAATTTCCACTCAAACTCTTGAAGTAGTAAAATCCATCTTATCAACCGAGGTTTTGCTTCTTGCGCCAGTAGGGTCTGAGTGCTGAATGGTCCGTGAAACGATCACCTTCGCACCTAATAAGTAAGAACAAAACTTGTCAAAAGCAAACACCACAGCCAATAATTCTTTGAGTGGTGTGTGTAATTCGTTGTGCATCAACGAGTGTCTTGCTAGCATACTGAATTAACATGCACCACTTTATTTTTCTCTGTCCCAATACTAACCCTAAACAAAGTCACTAGCATCACACATAGTTCAAAGGGCATCCCAATCGGAACTGCAATAATGTGCAGATACTAGTAATTTTTTTAGAGTTAGGAAAGCATGCATGCAATCATCATTAAAATAAAAAACAACTTCTTTATTCAATAGATTGCAAAGGGGTTTAGAGATCTTAGAAAAATCCTTGATGAAGCGTCTGTAAAACCCCGCATGCCCTAAGAAAGGACTGCCTTGACATTTGATAGTCGTGGTGCTTCTCAATCACTTCTGTCTTTGCTCGATCAACTTCGATCCCATCCTTGGAAATCCTAAGCCGGCACTATTCCCTCTTGGACCATGAAGTGACATTTCTCCCAATTCAGCACCAAGTTTGTTTCCTTACATCGCTGCAAAACAAGAGAAGATTTGTCAGACAGTATCAAATGATGAGCCAAAAACTGAGAAGTCATCCATAAAGACTTCTATAAACCGTTCCACCATATCTCCAAAGATCGACTCATGCATCTTTGAAATGTTGCTGAAGCATTGCATAACCAATGGCATCTGTCGGTAAGCAAAGTGCCGTAGGGACAAGTGAAGGTCGTTTTCCTCTGATCCTCAAGAGCGATGGCAATTTGGTTATATCGAATACCCATCAGAAAACAATAGTAGGCATGTCCTGCAACCTCTCAAAATCTGATCAATGAAGGGAAATGGGAAATGATCCTTCCTTGTTGTCTCATTTAGTTTACGGTAATCGATGCATACTCTCCAGCCATCACCGTCCTTGTTGGAATCAACTCATTACTCTCATTCTTCGCTACAGTGATCCCTCCTTTCTTCGGGACCACTTGTACCGAGCTCACCCAGGACTATTGAAAATCGGATAAATAATCCCCGCATCTAAGAGTTTCACGACCTCCTTTCTCACCACCCTCCTTCATTGAAGGATTCAATCTCCGTTGTGGTTGTACCCTAGGCTTAATGTCATCCTCCATGAGACTTATGCATGCAAAATGATGGTGAGATACCTCTAATGTCCGAAATGGTCCATCCAATTGCCAGTCTATGTTCCCTAACACTCTAATAAACCTCTCTTCCTCTAATGCATTCAAATCCGAACTAATAATCACTGGAAAGTTTCTGAGTCTCCAAGATAGACATATTTGAGGTGAGGTGGTAAAGGTTTCAGTTTAAGCCTTGGAGCTTCTTTATTTTCTTCCTTTGCCTTCTCCTTGTCAAAATCAAAATCCTCAAATTCTCTATCTTGGACTATCCTCAATCGGTTGAAGTGCTTCTAACATTCTAGCACAATCATTACTTGCTGATTCTTCTACCTCACTGTTTTCGATTTGGCTATACACGCTTCTAGAGGTAATTCTGGGATGTTTTCTTCCATGGACTCCACAACAAGTTCATCACACATCTACACTAAAGCATGAATCCGCTTCCGACGGAAACTTCATTGCATCAAAACATGAAAGTTACTGTTTCATCTGAACCCTCAACAGTAACTTTCCTTCCTGCACATCAATCAGTGCTCTCCCCGTGGCTAAAATGGCCGACCACAAATGAGAGGAATTTCCTTATCCTCTTCCCTGTCCAACACCACAAGTCCGCTGAAAAATTATTCCCACCTTCATAATACACCTTCAACTATCCCCCTGGGTGCTTATCGACTTATCTGCTAGTTTCAACGACATTGCGTTGGCTTCACTTCACCAATTCCCAATCTCCTGAAACAGAAAAGGGCATCAAATTAATACTAGCTCCTAGATCACATAGAACATGATCAAAAGAATATCCCTTATAACACAAGGAATAGTGAAACTCCCTGGATCTTGAGCTTCGGGGGTAATTTTTTCTGGAGGATTGCACTGCACTCTTCCGTGAGATCCAACCGTTTCCTCATCTTTCTAATTTCCTTTGTTCGAAGGAGTTTCCTTCAGGAACTTTGCATAACTGACATTTGCTGTTAATGCATCTACAAAGGAATGTTAATATGCAATTTTTTAAAAATTTCAATGAACTTTGAAAATTGCTTATCCTGTTCTCTTCTTCAATCTCTGAGGAAAAGCACGAGTGGGTGGATGTGCAATTCTGGTGGTATCTCGGGGAATGGCAATCTCCTCTTCTTTTGCCTTTCTTCCTTTTTTTTTCTCTTCCCCTAAATCACCTGATTTCTCTTCACAAATGATCTCTTCATCGATTTCTCTTCAGAATCTTCCCTTTCGGGTTTTCAACCTTGTTGGTAAGTGTTTTACTTCTCCCAAAGTTGTCCCACTTCTCAAAATATGACATTTGCTTGGTTCCGTGGGTTAGTCACTGTATTGCTCGGTAGAGACCCTGCGGTCTATCATTCAGCTTCTCGGCAATTGGCCCATCGTACCTCAAGATTCCGATGGACGCCCTTGGTTTCTAAAATTTGTCCTCGTCTCATTCATGAACCCTGTGGTCTCTTACATGAATTACCAAACTATCTCCAACTTCGTCACTCTTTGATCTCCGGTTGATTGGTCACCCTGGTGGGTTTATTGGAACGGCCTCTGTTCCATTGGTTATTTTGTTGATCTGATTTCCCCAAGCCGATTTGGATAATTTCCACCCTGGGTTGTATGTGTTGGAAAGAGGTTGGTTCGGTTGTCTCTGATTTCCTGCCAAGTATTTACCTTGCTCCGTTGATGAAGATGGCGGAGCAAATGTGTTCCCAACTTGACACTCGCTGCTCACATGGTTTCTTGCACCAAAATTCACATGTTAGTTGAGGTGTTTGTATAGAGTTTACTTGCATAGTTCCCAACTATTTTGAAGTGCAGTGAGTTGGGCTGAGATGGCTGTGAAGGCATACTTCATGAAGACCTGAAGATTTCCTCGTTGTGACCTCTCATTCGGTCTTTGATAATTGTTGCTTGCCAAAACCTCAAGCAACTTATAGCCTCCTCTGGTGTCTTATTCTGCAAGGCCCCTCCTGAAGCTGCATCCACCATGGTTTGCACATTACCCATCAAACCATTGTAAATGTTGGACTGAAGCCAAACTGGCAGACCATGATGTGGACACTTTCATTAACCTTGTATCTCTCCCCAGCCTCGTACAACGACTCGGCATCATCTTGGAGAAATGATGTGATATCATTTCTCATTTCGCTGACTAGCTGGAGGAAGAACTTGGTCAGGAATTTTTGTGCTAGATCATTCCACGTTGTTATTGTTCCGGTGGTAATGCATAACCACCCCTTTGCTTTATCTCCCAATGAGAATGGAAAAACCGCAGCCTAATAGCATCATCCGCTACCTCCATTCGACTTGAAGGTGTCGCAAATTTCCAGGAAATTTGCAATGTGCTGATTCGGATCTTCCTTCAAATCACGGGAATCTAACCGAGTTGGATCATCTGGATGATTGGCGGCTTGATCTCGAAGTTGTTTGCTTGGACTGTAAGTCTAGTAATATTGACCCACTTCCGTTCACTGTGGGAACTGAAAATTCCCTCAGTGTCCTGTTTTTCTTTAGCCATTTCTACAACAAATTCTTCAGATTCTGTAGTAAGATTTTCTCTTTCTCTTCTCTCTTGTCGTCTCTCATGGTCCTCTCAAGCTAAGGTCAACAGGAACACTGGTTGACGTCTTGCTCTTCGCATAAACTGAACGAACACAAGTGAAAGAAAAGTGAGATCACAACACTAATGAAAATTAAAAACAAAAAAATTAAAACTTCAATCTAGCTAAACTTAAGGAAAAAACTTTACGTAACTTAAAAACAGTCCCCGACAACGGCGCCAAACACTTGATGCGGCTGTTTCTTACAACCATGCAAAATAGCAAGTGCACTAGTCACTCAAGTAATAAAATGATGGGTAGGATATCGTTCCCACGAGGATTGTTAGCAACGCACTAAGTTTCCTAACGTTATCTAGTTGAAGCAATCGAATTCTTTGGATTGGTGGGAGCAAATTTTAATTAAAAACAACAATGAAATTAAACAAAGAATTAAAACTTAATTAAGAAAACAAAATGAAAACACGGAATATCTATTCAAGCAAAACGGGTAGGGTTTTGACTTCGTTTGGATTTTTATGGGTTAACCTAAAAATTACACTATATTCACATTCATGCGCAATGTTTGTAAATCGAATTCACTAATATGTTAAACATACCCTCTCGGGCTATGTTTTCCTATTCATCCTTATTAACCTTTCGCACCCAACAAATTGAAAGTTAATAATTCTAAACTCATTAAGCATAAGAATCCTAAATTGATTTCATTAATTCTTGAATCTATCTCTAGCATCCAATACTAAAATGGTGATTACCCAAGAATCTTAACATGAATTATTTCTCAATCTCATCATGTTCATCACATACAGCATAAAAAATAAGAGTAACACAAAACCAAAGCATATTCATATGAAAATAACACAATCAAACACTTAACCCATTTAAAATCCAAACTACAATCAAAACCCTAACCCAAAATAGGTTAGTTCATAGCTAAATTAATAACACAAAAACGAAAAACGGAAATAAACGAATTCAACATAATGAAACTGAGATGAAAGATAAGAAATCTCCCCAAAAGACAAATCTTTTCGTCAAATCTGAATCTTCTCCCTTTAACAAACCAAAAAGCTCAAAGTTTTACTCTCCAAAATGTAAAAATAGCTAACCCTAAAAAGATCAAGGCCCTTGGGAAAAAGGCTAAGTTTTTCTTTTATACTTAATCCAAATAACCCAGCCAAAACACGCACAACACGAACCTGTGCGTTTAACAAAACTGAATAAATTGACTGTCGCCGCGGCGAAGAATTCTTCTTCGCCGCAGCGAAGAATGAAGAAATCTCAATCGTCTCTAGCTTACTTCGCCGCGGCGAAGACAATTCCTTCGCCGGGGCGAAGCTCCTTGAAAAGTTATGAAATTACAGAACTGCCACTCTGCTTGCTTCTTCGTTCGATTCTTCGATTCTCGGCTCTCTTCCTTGGGAACAAGCTTCATCGTGCTTTGTCCTGCTCCGGAACTCTCCTATCTTCTGAGATCCGCTAATTTCTGAGTCAAAACTATCCAATTTTGTCTTTATTTGCTCAAAAAGTCCATTTTAACCTGAAACNAGAAGAAGTGTGTAGCTTGAGGCTTGAAGAGCTAAAGTCTTGGACTTAAAGCTTGGAGAAGATAGTTAAAAAGAGAAGAGAAGAAGAGATCAAGACTCAAAGAGTCAATAGATGAAGAAAAAAGAGTTGAATTGTTGAAGATTTGAAGAAGAGATGAAGACTGTGGAAGAGAGAACCGAGGAAGATGAAGGAGATTTTCTTTAATTTTAGTCAAACCCAACCAAAACGACGTCGTTTTGCCTTATCATTTAATTATTTTTTTGTTTGCAAAAATTCGCGTATAATTCACGAATTATACGGATAGGGTATATAATTCACGAATTATACAGCAGCCCTAATAAAATACGTGAATTCGATTTTTATATGGGAATTATACGGCTAGCCGTATAATTCGCGTATAAAACGCGAATTTACTAACTGGGCTCTTTTCTACAATTCTTTTATTTTTGTTTAATTGTGTTTAATTTATTTATTTTTGTGTGTTATCGTCAGAACGAGGAACAAGTTTAGGGGAAGTTTACGTGATAGAAGAAGAAGACAATTTCAAGCAGACTAGAACACAGGGTACCCTGTGTCACTTTACATAGTTGTGGCTTCTTCAAAAACCAAAAAAAAAAAAAACAAAAAAAAAAAAAAAAAAAAAAAAAAAACAAAAAAAAAAAACCTTAAGCCTCGCATCAGAAGTGTCAATGATTGCCTGCTCATTCGTGGAGCCACATTTGACCACCTTATGAGCCCAAATTCCTAGTAGTTTTGTCCTCTCACTTAAGGGAAGTTTTTGTCTCTCATTTTTCCATTTTTTTTGTTTTTATTCTTTTTGTTTTTCATGCACTGAGGACATTGCATCCTTTAAGTTTGGGGGAGTGGACGGTTTGGTTTGTGTTGCATTGTTGATGGGTTATTTCGTTTGTTTGGTGCGTTTGTTTTTAGGAAGTGCTTAGTTTGTTTGTGTTTTTTTTTTTTTTTTGTTTGGTTTGTATTTAGTATTTGTTGTATGGTGGGTAGTATGCTTATGCTGTTGATACAATCCAGAATGAAACTTTGTGTTTCTTACAACATGCAAAACTAGCAAGTGCACTAGTCGCTCAAGTAATAAAATGATGGGTAGGATATCGTTCCCACGAGGATTGTTAGCAAAGCACTAAGTTTCCTAACATTATCAAGTTGAAGCAATCGAATTCTTTGGATTGGTGGGAGCAAATTTTAATTAAAAACAACAATGAAATTAAACAAAGAGTTAAAACTTAATTAAGAAAACAAAATGAAAACACGGAATATCTATTCAAGCAAAACGGGTAGGGTTTTGACTTCGTTTGGATTTTTCTGGGTTCCCTAAAAATAACACTATATTCACATTCATGCGCAAGTGGTTGAAATCGAATTCACTAATATGTTAACATACCTCTCGGGCTTGTTTTCCTATTCATCCTTATTAACCTTCCGCACCAACAACAATTGAAAGTTATAATTCTAACTCATTAGCATAGAATCCTAAATTGATTTCATTATTCTTGAATCTATCTCTACATCCAATACTAAAAGTGATTACCCAGAATCCTAACATGAATTATTTCTCATCTCATCATGTTCATCACAACAGCATTCTCTTTAGAGTAACACCCAACCAAAGCATATTCATATGAAAATAACACAATCAAACACTTAACCCATTTAAAATCCAAACTACAATCAAAACCCTAACCCAAAATAGGTTAGTTCATAGCTAAATTAATAACACAAAAACGAAAAACGGAAATAAACGAATTCAGCATAATGAAACTGAGATGAAGATAAGAAATCTCCCCAAAGACAAATCTTTTCGTCAAATCCGAATCTTCTCCCTTTAACAACCAAAAAGCTCAAAGTTTTACTCTCCAAAATGTAAAAATAGCTAACCCTAAAAGATCAGGCCTTTGGGAAAAAGGCAAGTTTTTCTTTTATACTTAGTCCAAATAACCCGCCAAACATGCACAACACGAAACTATGCGTTTAACAAAACTGAATAAATTGACTGTTGCCGCGGCAAGAATGAAGAAATCTCAATCGTCTCTGGCTTACTTCACCGCGGCGAAGACAATCCTTCACCGGGCGAAGCTCCTTGAAAAGTTTTGAAATTACAGAATTCACTCTGCTTGCTTTTCTCTTCGATTCTTCGATTCTCGACTCTCTTCCTTGGGAACAAGCTTCATCGTGCTTTGTCCTGCTCCGGAACTCTCCTATCTTCTGAGATCCCTATTTCTGAGTCAAAACTATCCAATTTTGTCTTATTGCTCAAAAAGTCCATTTTAACCTGAAACACGAAAAGTAAAGAATAAGCAACAATTCGTCAAAATGCACTAGAAAGTCCTGAAATCCAACAAAAGGATCTAATAAAAACTGTATAATTTATGGATTATCAACTACCCCCAAACTAAAGAGATGCTCGTCCCCGACATACAGTACAAAACTAACGAAAACATAGACAACAACAAAAACAAAAACATGAAAACACACACACAAAACTGAAAAAACAAACCAACAAACTCAAATTCCACATGAATTGCCTAGAAAGTCACGTCTTTTAAAATTGTTGAAAAATTATTATCAGGAAATGTTCACACTCCAAGAAGTTATAAGCTACATCGACTGTCTTCCTCAATCGGTCCACCAAGTAGGTGATCCCCACTTCAATCCACATTCCAACTCTCGATTATTTTATGCAAAAATTGTAAGTTTATCAAATGGTGGCAGACTCCATAGCCTAAATACGACTACTCTCCACTAATGAGGACTAAACACAGATGGAAATCAAAAGGTCTTTAAAAGCTTGTAATGTTAGGCTCGGGTCATGGCTCCAATAAAAGGATAGGAAACAAAGTAAGAGAACTCGGTTGTCCTAAGCAAAACTAAAATCACATCGAAACCCACACTTTCTCAACACCATCGACATGTCCACTAATTCACAGCCTTCAAACGCGTATCTTTAAAAACTGGATACCATAAATGCAGGGGAGACTCGTTTAGGTGTACTGGCGTTGTTAAACCCAGGGTCGCCAAATACTGCTAGGCAGTTTTTAAGGCGGGTTCTGGTTTCCAGCCGGTATACCCTTAAACTAGGCAGCATTGTGTGTGTGTGTTTTTTTTTTTTTTTTTTTTTTCACCAATCAATTGAATTGAATTGAGGTGACTACCTCCTTTGTTTTTATTCTTTTCTTCAACCCCCACATCATTCTTTTGGTCTCTTCTTCATTTTTCTTCTCTTAACCCCCACTATTCTTTTGCTCATTTGTCCACTCGTTTCGTTCTTTGTTTTGCACTAGGACCGAATTCTCCTAGGTAAATAAAGTGTTTAGGGCAAAAGGATTGACAACTTTTGTTGTTTTCCAAGAAAAATAAAACAAATTCATATGGCTCTATGGGTGACAGGGAAATTTCATTCATGGGTCGGCTAGAAAGGCTCAAACATTCCGAAAAAATGCCTAATCATCTCCTCAACCATGTCTATCCTAGAATTTCACCTCAGCATTTCTCAACTAGGTTCTAGAGTCCACCAACATTATCAAGACTTTACCTAATCGCGTAAAATGAATCTAAGCTGCTGAAAAAAATGAAAATGTGGTTGAACCACTCAACAAACCTCAATCAAGATCCAGTCAATAAACATAAACTTGAAGCAATACTTAACATTTCTCAACAATAAAAATTCAACAATCCTATTCTCATTGATTTATAACACTTATCATCGGCAAAAACGAAACAACCAACAGAAACAAAAACAAAAAAATTTATTTTTTTTTTATTTTTTAATTTTTTTTTTATGTAGTTTTCAGCAGTTTAAGGTGTACTGTGCGTTGTTAAACCCGAAGTCGCCAGTACTGCTAGGCAGTTTTTAAGGCGGTAACTGGTTTCCAGCCAATATACCCTTAAACTCGGTTTAAAAACTATTCCCTACCCCCAAACAAACATGACTTGTCCCCAATGTTCCCTTTGCACAATTTAGGAATAGAGAATAATCAAAAATTAATAAGGTACGAGAATTCTCCCTGGTTAGTTCATGAATTGTCGTCCACAATGATCACCCTTCTCGGACTTTCATCATCCAAAATCTGTCAAAACATAAAACTGTGGTGTCCCTCATGTTAGAACGAATTCCCAACTAAATTGAAATATTACAACCTAATCTCGTCCTTTCAATAACTACAAATTAGAAAACAACTAAACAACTAACATGAAAACATCCAAAACCAAAATAAACAGAGTTTAAAGTTTCAAATGGACACAAAATTAAATGAAGACAGTTAAACACATAAAACATAAATAGGTGCTCCGGTTCAGTCTTGTTCTTCTCCTCTCTTCCTCTTCTCTTCCTCGTCTTCCTCTTCTTCCTCTGAGCCCATCCACTCATCCGAGTCCCACTCAACCCATTGGTATGCTGAAGTGTCAACTTAAGCTCCTAGAAGCTATGTGTCAGTAATTCATGCTCCTCTGTGTCCGCTCCACCATCCTCCTGACTTTTCTTCATATATTTCATCATGCCCAACATTTCTTGCATCATCTCTTTTTGTGACCCTGTGGAGCTGGATGATGTGGCAAGGCTTGTTCTCTGCCTTTTCACCCCTGCTCTTGGTTGGGCAGCTTCCGTTCGGTCAAGGTGTTTCTTGAAATAGTCTGTATCTAGAATTGGAGCAACATGAATACGCTGCTCATCATCTTGAACCTTGACCCCAGCGTTTAGGCACATAGCTGTGATGAGATGCGGGAAACAGTAACGCTCGCCCCTTTTTGGATGCTAGCTTGACACTATTATAGATGATGTCTCCCCACATCCATACTCTTTCCTGTGGCAATAGGTAAGCAATATCCCTTCTCATGAGTCACTGTGCTGTAGTGCGACTCTGGCATTAATTTAGCACAGACAAATTACTGCCATAGCCGGCCATGGGTGTCAACTGCATTCCTTTGAGTGTCTTCTTTTGTTTCTTAGACACTTCCCACGCTGCCCCAGGTTTCGCAATGACCGGCAGGATAATATCATCCCAAGTTTGATCTTTTGAACTCCACATACTGATTAGTGAAAACTTCGGGCAAGTTATAGAAACTATTTATTTCCTGTTCCGTAATTTTCACATCCTCTCCTCGTACAAACACAGTATCTTCATTACAGTCTGGGAAGTTGGCAAGAACTCCCTCACCAACAGTTCTATAGCCAAACTCAGGAGCACGCATGAACATTTCCCATCGTCGTCCTCTACTCCATTCCAAAGCTTGTGTTGCGGTCAATCCACGCCCAGGGATGAAACCCTTATCCTTTCGTTGGATTACCGCCTCATACCGTTTACAGGCTTCGTCATTCACAAACCGGTTGTCAATACTCTTTCCCTTACTCTTACTCTTTCCCTTGTACGGTTGTTTAACCTTCGGAGCAATTTTCTTTTGTTTTCTCTGTAGTTTAAGGTGTACTGTCGTTGTTTAAACCAGAAGTCGCCAAGTACTGCTATGCAGTTTTAAGGTGGTTACTGGTTTCCAGTCAATATACCCTTAAACTCGGTTTCCAAATTAACCCCAAAGATTCAGTCCTGATTCTACACAATCACTTCCAACCTGCAAAAAACAACCCACACTTCCAAAATTTTCAAGTCAACCCCAAACTACAATTATTCAATTCAACACAAACACTCCAAAATTATCAACACCCACACTCCTAACAATCAAGCACTGCACAAACCATTCTTCTTCAAACACAAACACAACTCACATACAAAACACTTCAAAATTCAATCACACAAAAATTTTCAGATCTACTCTTAGAAACTTGAAATTTTTCGAATTTAGCTTGATTTTGTGAGATCTTACCACAATGAGAGTGTGAACCACAATTAAAGAGAACGACCCAGATTGAAAAGCCCCAAAATTTTTGATTAAAAAATTTTCGTGAAATTTTCACGAAAATTGTTGTTAAAAGGGTTGTTTTGGTGTTTAGCGATGTTGTGGAGTAAGAAATTTTGTGGAGAAGGAAAATAGAAGCAAAAGATTGGAAGTTGAAAATTTTTCTCTCAACTCAAAATGCAAGACGGCGTGAAAATGAAGAGACTAAAGCGATTATTTATAGAAAAGGCTCGTTGTCGCGGCAAAGAATTCATCATTCATAAACCCTAATAAAATTTACAGGTTTCGCCACGGCGAGTTCTTCGTTTATGAACCCTAAAATTTTCCGTTTCGCCGCAGCGAAGAAGAATTCTTCGCCGAGGCGAAACTTCCCAGAGTACAAAGATCACTTTGCCTCGCGAATAAAATTTCTTTGCCGCGGCGAAATGCGTTAGCCAATTTTTCACCAATTAATTCCCTTTCTTCGCCGGCGACAACAATTCCTTCGCCGCGGCGAAATCCTCCAGTAGCTAACTCTTCTATTCAGTTTACTTCGCCGCGGCGAAGAAAGTTTCTTCGCCCCGGCGAAGTCTGGAGCATTTTCATACCTTTCTTTGGCTCATAACTTCACCTGAAACACCCAAAAACAAAAACATCAAATTTTATACAAACTCATAATGAATTAAATAAATTAGAACGACCAAAATTAAAATAAAAATTAAAAACACTTGGGTTGCCTCCCAAGAACGCTTGTTTATAGTCGGAAGCTTGACTCTCTCCCATCATTGTTTGGGATGTCCAGCCGATTGGGATGAACTTGCAACTCATCACCCCCTCAATGTATGGCTTCAACCTCTGTCCATTAACCGTGAAGTGCCCTTTTCCTCATGTGTGACTTCCACTGCTCCGGATGCATGTATCTCGTAATAGTGAATGGTCCGGACCATCTAGACTTAAGTTTTCCAGGAAAAGCCTAAGTCTAGAGTTGAACATAATACCTTCTGTCCAACTTCAAAAGCCTTGACCCGTTTGCTTGTCGTGCCACCTTTTTGTCTTCTCTTTATAATTCCGAGCATTTTCATTCTTCGAGACGAAACTCTCAAGTTCGTTCAAAGTCGCATTCTCTCCTCTCCCTCCCGCGGCTTTCAAGTCCATGTTCAACTGCTTGACGGCCTAGTATGCCTTATGTTCAAGTTCTACCGGCAAGTGGCACGCTTTCTCGTAAACCAATCTGAACAGAGACATACCAATTGGTTTTGAAGGCAGTGCGATAAGCCCATAAAGCACGTCCACTTTCGTGACCAATCCTTCCTCGAGGCATTAACTGTTTTTTCTAAAATCCCCTTAGTTCTCTATTCGACAGTTCCACTGCCCGCTTTTTTGTGGATGGTGTTGTTTGCAACTCTATGTGTCACTCCATACTTACTCAGCAGTGCATCCATTTGCCTATTGCAAAAATGTGATCCTCCATCACTAATGATTGCTCGTGGTACCCCAAACCTTGAGAAAATATTCTTCCTCACAAAATTAATCACCACCCTAGCATCATTAGTTGGCATGCAACTGCCTCAACCCACTTCGACACATATCCACGCTACCGATATACGTGTTCCCAAAGAACTTGGGAAGACCCATGAAATCAATCCCCCAAACGTCAAAAATTTCAACCACCGGATGTTGTTCAACGCATCTCATCTCTTTTTGAAATACTTCCCATCCATTACATTGGTCACCTCTTGAATCCTCCGGAAGGAATCCTTAAAGAGGGTTGACCAATAAAACCCGATTGTAGCACCTTCGCGGCTGTTTTAGCTCCCCCAAAATGCCCACCTATTTCCTTCTCATGACAATGACTTAATGCTCTCCATTTCTTCCTCCGGGACGCATCTCCTTATCATTTGATCAGTACAGTGTCTGTACGAACGGCTCTTCCCAAATAGTACCTTAAATCTGAAAAAAATTTTCTCTTCTGTTGAAATGTCATACCACTTGGGAGCACCCTTGACAAATATTTTTGCTAAAATCCGCATACCATGGTGCTTCTTCCACTCTCTCAGTTTCTCACCGGAAATGTTTCTCTAATTGGTATTTCCTCTCATTTCCCTTGATTGGTCCTCAATTCTCGACAAGTGATCAGCTACCACATTTTCTGACCCTTTCTTGTCTCGAATTTCCAACTCAAACTCTTGAAGTAGTAAAATCCATCTTATCAACCGAGGTTTTGCTTCTTGCTTCCCAGTAGTGTGTCTGAGTGCTGAATGGTCCGTGTAAACGATCACCTCGCACCTAATAGTAAGAACAAAACTTGTCAAAGCAACAACCACAGCCAATAATTCTTTTGCAGTGGTGGTGTAATTCAGTTGGTGCATCAACGAGTGTCTTGCTAGCATCTGATTACATGCACCACTTTATTTTTTTCCTGTCCCAATACTACCCCTAAACAAGTCACTAGCATCACACATTAGTTCAAGGGCAGTCCCCAATCGGAAACTGCAATAATAGGTCAGATACTAGTAATTTTTTTAAGTTAGGAAAGCTCATGCAATCATCATTAAATAAAAAACAACTTCTTTTTCAATAGATTGCAAAGGGGTTTAGAGATCTTAAAAAATCCTTGATGAAGCTCTGTAAACCCCCGCATGCCCTAAGAAACTTCGACTGCCTTGACATTTGATAGTCGTGGTAGCTTCTCTCAATCACTTCTGTCTTTGCTCGATCAACTTCGATCCCATCCTTGGAAATCCTAAGCCCGGCACTATTCCCTCTTGGACCATGAATTGACATTTCTCCCAATTCAGCACCAAGTTTTTTTGTTTCCTTACATCGCTGCAAAACAGAGAAAGATTTGTCAGACAGTTATCAAATGATGAGCCAAAAACTGAGAAGTCTCCAAAAGACTTCTATAACCGTTCCACCATATCTCCAAAGATCGACACATGCATCTTTGAAATGTTGCTGAAGCATTGCATAACCCAAATGGCATCTGTCGGTAGCAAAAGTGCCGTAGGGCAAGTGAAGGTCGTTTTCTCTTGATCCTCAAGCGATGGCAATTTGTTATATCCTGAATACCCATCCAGAAAACATAGTAGGCATGTCCTGCCAACCTCTCCAACATCTGATCAATGAAGGTTATGGGAAATGATCCTTCCTTGTTGTCTCATTTAGTTTACGGTAATCGATGCATACTCTCCAGCCCATCCCCGTCCTTGTTGGAATCAACTCATTACTCTCATTCTCGCTACAGTGATCCCTCCTTTCTTTCGGGACCACTTGTACCGAGCTCACCCATGGACTATTGAAAATCGGATAAATAATCCCCGCATCTAAGATTTCACGACCTCCTTTCTCACCACCCTCCTTCATTGGGATTCAATCTCCGTTGTGGTTGTACCCTAGGCTTAATGTCATCCCCCATGAGATCTTATGCTGCAAAATGATGGTGAGATACCTCTATGCGAAATGGTCCATCCAATGCCAGTCTATGTTCCCTCAACACTCTAATAAACCTCTCTTCCTCTAAGTGCATTCAATCCGACTAATCTCACTGGAAAGTTTCTGAGTCTCCAAGAAGACATATTTGAGTGAGGTGGTAAAGGTTTCAGTTTAAGCCTTGAGCTTCTTTATTTTCTTCCTTTGCCTTCTCCTTGTCAAAATCAAAATCCTCAAATTCTATATCTGGACTATCCTCAATCGGTTGAATGCTCTAACATTCTAGACAATCATTACTTGCTGATTCTTCTACCTCTACTGTTTTCGATTTGGCTATACACGCTTCTAGAGGTTTCTGGGATGTTTTCTTCCATGGACTCCAACAAGTTCATCCACCACATCTACACTAAAAGCATGAATCCGCTTCCGACGGAAACTTCATTGCATCAAAACCATTGAAAGTTACTGTTTCATCTTGAACCCTCAACAGTAACTTTCCTTCCTGCACATCAATCAGTGCTCTCCCCGTGGCTAAAAATGCCGACCCAAATGAGAGAATTTCCTTATCCTCTTCCATGTCCAACACCACAAAGTCCGCTGGAAAAATTATCTTCCCCACCTTCACTATACACTTCAACTATCCCCCTCGGGTGCTTATATCGACTTATCTGCTGTTTCAACGACATTGTCGTTGGCTTCACTTCACCAATTCCCAATCTCCTGAAAACAGAAAAGGGCATCAAATTAATACTAGCTCCTAGATCACATAGAACATGATCAAAAGTAATATCCCTTATAACACAGGAATAGTGAAACTCCCTGGATCTTTGAGCTTCGGGGGTATTTTTTCTGGAGGATTGCACCACTCTTCCGTGAGCATCACCGTTTCCTCATCTTCTAATTTCCTTTTGTTCGAAGTTTCCTTCAGGAACTTTGCATAACTCGACATTTGCTGTAAGCATCTACAAAAGGAATGTTAATATGCTTTTTTTAAAAATTTCAATGAACTTTGAAAATTGCTTTCCTGATTCTTCTTCTTCAATCTCTGAGGAAAAGGCACGAGTGGTGTGTGATTTGCTATTCTGGTGGTATCTCGGGGAATGGCAATTTCTCCTTCTTCTTTTTTCCTTTCTTCTCTTTCTTTTTCTCTTCCCCTATCACCTGATTTCTCTTCACAAATGATCTCTTCATCGATTCTCTCTTCGAATCTTCCCTTTCGGGTTGTTCAACCTTGTTGTTAAGTTGTTCTACTTCTCCCAAAGTTGTCCCACTTCTCAAATTATGACATTTGCTTGTTCACGTGGGTTAGTCACTGTATTGCTCGGTAGAGAACCCTGCGGTCTATCATTCGCTTCTCGGCTAATTGGCCCATCTGTACCTCAAGATTCCGATGGACGCCCCTTGGTTTCTAAATTTGTCCTCGTCTCATTCATGAACCCTGTGGTCTCTTACATGAATTTACCAAACATATCCTCCAACTTCGTCACTCTTTGATCTCCCGTTGATTGGTCACCCTGGTGGTTTATTTGGAACTGGCCTCTTGTTCCATTGGTTTATTTTGTTGATTCTGATTTCCCCAAGCCAGATTTGGATATTTTTCTCCACCCTGGGTTATGTGTTTGGAGAACGGTTTTTCGGTTGTCTCTGATTTCCTGCCAAGTAATTTACTTGCTCCGTTATGAAGATGCGGAGCAAATGTGTTCCCAACTTGACACTCGCTGCTCACATGGTTTCTTCACAAAATTCACATGTTAGTTGAGGTGTTTGTATAGAGTTTACTTGCATAGTTCCCAACTATTTTTGAAGTGCAGTGAGTTGGGCTGAGATGGCTGTGAAGGCATCAACTTCATGAAGACCTGAAATTTCCTCGTTGTGACTCTCTCATTCGGTCTTTGATAATTGTTGCTTGCCAAAACCTCAAGCAACTATACGCCTCCTCTGGTGTCTTATTCTGCAAGGCCCCTCCTGAAGCTGCTCCACATGGTTTGCACATTACCCATCAAACCATTGTAAAATGTTTGGACTTAAAGCCAAACTGGCAGACCATGATGTGGACACTTTCTCATTAACTCCTTGTATCTCTCCCAAGCCTCGTACAACGACTCGGCATCATCTTGGAGAAATGATGTGATATCATTTCTCAATTTCGCTGACTTAGCTGGAGGAAAGAACTTGGTCAGGAATTTTTGTGCTAGATCATTCCACTTTGTTATTGTTCCCGGTGGAATGCCATTAACCACCCCTTTGCTTTATCTCCCAATGAGAATGGGAACAACCGCAGCCTAATAGCATCATCCATATACTCCATTCGACTTGAAGGTGTCGCAAATTTCCAGAAATTTGCAATGTGCTGATTCGGATCTTCCTTCAAATCACCGTTGAATCTAACCGCTGTTGGATCATCTGGATGATTGGCGGCTTGATCTCGAAGTTGTTTGCTTGGACTGTAATCTAGTAATACTTGACCCACTTCCGTTCACTGTGGGAACTGAAAATTCCCTCAGTGTCCTGTTTTTCTCTTTAGCCATTTCTACAACAACTTCTCAGATTCTGTAGTAAGATTTTCTCTTTCTCTTCTCTCTCTGTTACGTCTTCTCATGG
Source organism: Pistacia vera (assembly GCF_008641045.1). Taxonomy (NCBI): domain Eukaryota; kingdom Viridiplantae; phylum Streptophyta; class Magnoliopsida; order Sapindales; family Anacardiaceae; genus Pistacia; species Pistacia vera. Next base: position 123,054 of record NW_022196007.1, read on the forward strand.
TCCTCTCAAGCTCAGGTCAACAGAACCACTGGTTGACGTCTTGCTCTTCGCATAAACTGAACGAACACAAGTGAAGAAAAGTGAGATCACACACTAATGAAAATTAAAACAAAAAATTAAAACTTCAATCTAGCTAAACTTAAGGAAAAACTAATGTTAATTAAAAACAGTCCCCGACAACGGCGCCAAAACTTGATCGTGTTTCTTACAACCATGCAAAACTAGCAAGTGCACTAGTCACTCAAGTAATAAAATGATGGTAGTATATCGTTCCCCACGAGGATTGTTAGCAGCACTAGTTTCCTAACGTTCAAGTTGAAGCAATCGAATTCTTTGGATTGGTGGGAGCAAATTTTAATTAAAACACCAATGAATTAAACAAGAATTAAAACTTAATTAAAAACAAATGAAACACGGAATATCTATTCAAGCAAAACGGGTAGGGTTTTGACTTCGTTTGGATTTTTATGGGTTAACCTAAAATTACACTATATTCACATTCAGCGCAATGTTTGTAAATCGAATTCACTAATATGTTAAACATACCCTCTCGGGCTATGTTTTCCATTCATCCTTATTAACCTTTCGCACCCAACAAATTGAAAGTTTATAATTCTAAACTCATTAAGCATAAAATCCTAAATTTTTCATTAATTCTTGAATCTACTCTAGCATCCAATACTAAAATGGTATATTACCCAAGAATCTTAACATGAATTATTTCTCAATCTCATCATGTTCATCACATACAGCATTCAACTTTAGAGTAACACCCAACCAAAGCATATTCATATGAAAATAACACAATCAAACACTTAACCCATTTAAATCCAAACTACAATCAAAACCCTAACCCAAAATAGGTTGTTCATAGCTAAATTAATAACACAAAAACGAAAAACGAAAATAAACGAATTCACATAAGGAAACTGAGATGAAAGATAAGAAATCTCCCCAAAGACAATCTTTTCGTCAAATCTGAATCTTCTCCCTTTAACAAACCAAAAAGCTCAAAGTTTTACTCTCCAAAATGTAAAAATAGTCTACCCTAAAAGATCAAGGCCCTTGAAAAGGCTAAGTTTTTCTTTTATACTTAATCCAATAACCCAGCCAAAACACCACAACACGAACCTGTGCGTTTAACAAACTGAATAAATTGACTGTCGCCGCGGCGAGAATTCTTCTTCGCCGCAGCGAAGAATGAAGAATCTCAATCGTCTCTAGCTTCTTCGCCGCGGCGAAGACATCCTTCGCCGGCCAGCTCCTTGAAAGTTATGAAATTACAGAACTGCCACTCTGCTTGCTTCTTCGTTCGATTCTTCGTTCTCGCTCTCTTCCTTGGGAACAGCTTCATCGTGCTTTGTCCTGCTCCGGAACTCTCCTATCTTCTGAGATCCGCTAATTTCTGAGTCAAAACTATCCAATTTTGTCTTTATTTGCTCAAAAAGTCCATTTTAACCTGAAAGACGAAAAGTAAGAATTAGCAACAATTCAGGTCAACATGCACTAGAAAGTACCTGAAATCCGACAAAAAATCTAATAAAAACTGTATAATTTACGGATTATCACTACTCCCTGTTTCGAGCTACTTTAACCATAGTATTCATGAGACCCAGGTTTACTTTTGCGTCAAACCGTAGCTTGAATTATGAGTATGCAAAGCACTTATTGTTGTGACGTTGCTAAGTAATCGGGGGCATTCATCCACAATGTGTCATTCGCGTAAAAAGGTGATGTGACAATCTAAAGAAGCCTCTACAAAAAAAAAAAAAAAAAAAAAAAAAAAAAGAGAGAGAGAAAATAAGCAGGGGTTAAGTATAAAGTCTTGGTGAGGCACGACTAGTTGGAAGATGAAGTTGCACAATTAGCTGGTTTGTATGTTTGTACATGAGAATTATTTAAAGCATTTTTGCCTTCTTTCTTTGATTTTGGAAGTGCTGCGAATCCTTGATGATTATTGAGTTTGTTTTTCTGATATTTTCTTTACTCGGGTGAGCAAAGGGCTAAGTTTGGGGAGTTGATAAGTTGCATAATTTAGTGTTTTTAGGTTATTTTTATAGCCTTCTAGTTAATTTCTCATTTGTTTTTCCTGTGTGTTTTGATGTTAGTTTTTGTTAAGTTTGAAATATGAATGGTCAGCTATTGATTTGAAGAATTTTTGTAATTTTCAGGCATTAATTGAGTAGATTGGAGCATTGGAATTCAAAGCGTGAAGAAATTGAGATTAGCTCACAAGTTTGAAGGCCATGGCCTTGCCTTGGTGGTTTACCACAGTCGTGGTGGTGGAATGAAGATAAAATAATGAGGACAGGAAACACCATGGCCTAGGCTGTGGTGACATACATTTAGACACGGCATGGGCCGTGTCGGGCACTTTTTAGGGTTTTTATTAGTTTTTCTTTCCTTTTTCGTTTAGAACTCTTTTGGGTATTTAAGGATGATTAAGATTGCTCCTTAAGGGGCCGAATTTTACCTATTCTTGGAGAGAGATTATTGTGTAACAAAAGAGAAAGGAGAATCAAGAACAAAATTCATCAAAGAGTTTGTTTTTACTTTTTCAATATGATTTATTTCTTGGATTCTACTCTTGTTTCTTTTATTATGAACTAATTTTCTCAGGCTAAGACTAGGGTTAGTCTATTTATGGATCTGTGATCAATCTTTTACTTTTTGGTCAGTAAATTATTTTTCTAATGATGAGTTTATATTATGTGCTTAATGCTATTAGGAACTTGACAAATTTCTGATAGAATTGTTTTGTGTGATTGAGACCGAGAGGAGATATCACATGAGTGCTCTAGTAATATAGGCCATGGATTAATTGGATACAGAGATATATGAATTGATACATGCAATAGTCATAGGCAGGATTAACTTGTGCTGAAAGCTAGAGGATTTCACAAAGCTTAATGCTCGTATATTTCATTAAATCTATATAGAGATATCTAGGTTGTGAAATAGAAGTAGAATTAATATTGCTTGAGAAAGAATATTGATTAAACTAGAAAATCCAGTTGTCACATTAAATAAATAAATTCATTGACCATAGTAAATTGAGGGGTGCAGAGAAGTTATAGATGAACCTGAAGTCTTAGCCGTTTTCTCTCATTGAATTCTTAATTTTAGTTTTACTACAATTCGTTTCTAATATTTCAGATTTTAATATTTTCAGTTTTAAAGATCACCATTCTAAGTTTTGATTATCTAGATAAAGTTAAGACTAATTAATATTTCAGTACTTGTTTACGCAATCCCTTGGGTATGATAACCTGTATTTCATTATACTATATTACTTGAGACTAGTGCACTTGCTAGTAGTTGTTGCAAACGACACAACAAAGGGCATGACTCTGTAGCAGTACAGTCTCCGATCTGTAACAAAGGATGTACGCTCTTCGTCTGGCGCGTACATAGGAATTTGATTGTATCCTAAGTACACGTCCATAAAACTCAGCAGCTCGTGCCTCGAGGTGGCATCCACGAGCTGGTCGATCTTTGGCAAGGGAAAGCTATCTTTTGAGCAAGCCTTATTGAGGTTGGTGAAGTCAACGCAAGTTCGCCATTTGCCGTTAGACTTCTTTACCAAGACTGGGTTGGCGACCCAGGTTGGGTAGAGCAATTCTCGGATGGATCTGCTCCAAAGCAGGTTATCTACCTCAAGTTTCAAGGCAGCGTACCGCTCCGGATCCATCACTCTCCTCTTTTGATGAACTGGCTTTGCTTCATTGTCGATGTTTAATGCATGGCAAATAATATCCGAGCTGATCCCGACCATATCAGCGTGCGACCATGCGAACACATCAACATTTTTCCTAAAGAAGCTGGTCAGTTCGCTGGCGAGCTAGGGGTCGAGATTGCTCCCAATTTTTAATACCTTGCTCGGTTCATTTTGGTCGACCAGTACTTCGGACAGGTCCTCAATTGGCCCACTGGAAGGGCATTCCTGAATGCGAGGATCCATATTATCCTCAGCTAGGCTAGGCTAGGCTAGGCTGCGGCTAGATCCGGCTGATCTCCATTGCCTGTTCGTGATTGCTGCGTGAGGTGCCTTTCCCTTTGCACACCATCTGCATTGCTTTCATATAGCAGTCGCGAGATACGCGCTGGGACTCGCTAACTTCTCCGATCCCCGTCGGGGTGGGGAACTTCATCTTCAGATGGTATATTGAAGTGACTGCCTTGAAGTGTCTCAGCAGAGGTCGCCCCAGGATTCCATTAAAGGCGGATGGGCAATCCACTACCAAGAACTCAATTACCTTGGTCACCTCGTTGAAGTCACCTAACGTGATTGGGAGTGAGATCGTTCCCTTGGGGAGTAGGTGGCCCCTTGTGAAACCATATAAAGGGAACGAGGTAGGCTTCAGGTCGGCCTCGTCCAAATTCATTCTTTCGAAAGTTGATGCGAACAGAATGTTCACAACACTGCCGTTGTCCACTAACCTCTTCTGGACGTTATGGCGCCCTATGAGGGGCGTGATCACAAGGGCGTCATCGTGGGGATGATGCAATCAGGCCGCATCCTTTTCAGAGAAGGAAATTTCCTAGTCCCTGTGAACCTTTTGTGGTCACTAGGCCGTACTCATCACTCTGATGGGATCGTGATGTGCTTCGCGAGCATACCTTTCTCAAGCACCTTGCGAGTTCCCCGCGAAGTGCGGTCCCCCGAAGATTAAATTGAAGATGCACACCCTTTTCCGATCACGGCGCTTCTTACTAGGCTCCCCCTGATTTTTCTCTTGTGAGGGAGCAGAGTCATCAATATACTCCTTGAAATGCCCCTATTTGATGAGATTTTCGATCGCCTGCTTGAGAGCTCAACATTCATTGGTATGGTGCCCATTATCCCGATGATAATGACAATATTTCTTACTGTTCCTAGTCGATGGGGGATTCTTCATGGGCTCAGGTTCTCCGAGCAGGTTGGCCTCTTCTGATTTGTCAAGAATAGCCAATACAGATTCATTCAAGGGAGTATATCGGTTCATGTTGCGATTGCGATGAGGAACCAGAGCATAAGATTTTTTGGGCTCATAGCGCGGCTTCTTTCCTGTTCGCTGATCGTCAGGAGCCCATCTGTAACCAACGTTTCTTTCTTCCCGATCAGGCGCACTGCCCAAGGTACCGCGATAGCAGCGATGGAGTGCCATTACAGAACTTCCAATACGGAGGTACTTCTCTGCAAGCCTGTGAAAACGGGTGAGGGAAACGTCATCCTCAGCCTGTAGCTCTTTCCACATGTCGGTCTATGGACGAACTCCTGCAATGATGAGGGTCCGAACAGACTCTTCGGGAGTGTGAGCTACTTTGTTGAGTTCTCTGTGGAATCGGTCTATGTACGATTGGAGGGATTCATCCCTCTCTTGCCTTATATTGTTGAGATAGCTCAAAGGCATCGAGAACTTTCTGCTCGCTTGGAAGTGCCTCAGGAACGTCATGCTCATCTGAGGCCACAAGCTGATCGATCCCGCTGGGAGCGACCTGAGCCACTATTTGGCATGAGAGGTTAAGGTCACCGCCAAACACCGACATTTTGCCAAATCTAAGACCTGGTGAAGCTCTATCAGGTAGTTGAATTCATATAAGTGATCCTGCGGATCAGAGTTTCCGTCGAACGCCCGCATGTCGAGCATTTTAAATCTCGATGGGAGTGGGGCGACTAATACCGCCAGAGAAAAGGGAGACGCCGATGCGACCTGCCCTAGCTCATTTTGCTGAGCTTTCAGTTAAGCAAGAGCTCGCTGCAGCTCTTCGATTTGAGGTAGCGGCGCTACCTGGGGATTACTTTTCATAACGTGGGTGCGACCCTCACGGTTACGGTTGAGGAATGACCATAGGTCCAATTCCCCCTTGCCTCTGTCGACAGTCTCGGCCAATCTCGACACATGCTGGCTAGAGCCGTGTGATGGCGTTGCATTATTCGAGGAACTTTCATGACCTCCGCGGTGGTGCGAACTGGCCTGCGAAATGTGGTTGCTTCCCTCACGATGATCAGGATTGTTCTAGCGGTAATGAAAATTGCCTCGTCCAGCACTTTTGTGGGGGTTTTCACGCCACGTGGCGTGGGACGGCTTGAGCTACACCCTTTCACTAAGTCTCAACGCTGCAGGTATTCTACTAAGGGCGCAGTCGGTGTTCGTTGGGCCTTTTGCGCTTTTAGGCCCATTCGCCACTTGCTTACCCTTTCTTCGACGCATTGCAGTGCTTGCGGCACAGGCTATCGCCCTTTGCAGTGCTTTTGCACTACCTGCAGGCGTTTTTGGCGGTTGCATAGCCTCATTTGACTTAGGCGGTACATCCTGTCCAAACAATCCAATCTTTGCGCGACCGTTTGGAGAGTATTATTGAACCTTTCCAAGTAGCATAAGACGGCATGGTCAAGTTGTGAACTTGACGGGATGTTCCCCGCGGTGATCCGTGGGGCCGAAGGTACCCCGAGAGAGGTATCCTCCTGCATTTGAGGGATCCCCTCAGTATTCTGGTTGGTTTGCTCAGGTTCGAAACGGTGAGCCATTTGTTGTTGTAGGACCCGTGAGTTAGAGATTCTCCTGATGAAGGATGAACACTAAATCAAGCCCTCTTTCTAGCGCCAAACTGTTGATGCTGTATTATGGCACCAACTAAATGAACGTGTGAAATGCTGAGCTAAGCCAAAAGACATACACTAAATGATAAAAAAGGAATAAAAGAATGACAAGATAGGTTTTAAAGTGGTTTGAATGCTAAGGAAGCGAATCCTACGTCCACTATTGTATATTAATGATAGCGACCCGGTCGCAGTCAGCGAACTGACTGTACAAGTTATTTTACAAATAAGAGAGAGAGAGAGAGAGAGAGAGAGAGAGAGAGAGAGAGAGAGAGAGAGTATATGCTTTGTTTATGAGAGATTAGCTCATCCCAAAATTGAGAGAGGAACTCTCAATTTATAGTGGGGTGGATCATGGTGATGATTGCTAGATCTTTGAGTTGGTGGAATTATCCGTACAAATCTCACTTTATGTCCCATTGCCTGTTTTCTAGAACGATTTGCACGATTTGGTGCATGCAATTGGACGCGTGGAAACTTTTCAGCTCATGGCTGGCCTGGCGCGCACCCACTGCACTGACAGATGCGGGCTGCCCCTTCATCACGTGTCTCGGCGGTGGGTTCCCATGTTCTGACTTTTGCATGCTGAGTTGGTCCACGTCAGCCCTGCATTCATAAGGCATAACACCATAAGAACTAACAATGGATCACATACACCATGAAACTAGTATTCTTCTAGAAGAAAAACGATGGATCTAGAGCATCACATGTACCACGATAATTTTTGACTTTTTTTATTGTTTAAAGTAATAACAAAGGATCACATACACCATGAAACTAGTATTATTCTAGAAGAATAACAAAAACCATATAAAGGGAACGAGGTAGGCTTCAGGTCGGCCTCGTCCAAATTCATTCTTTCGAAAGTTGATGCGAACAGAATGTTCACAACACTGCCGTTGTCCACTAACCTCTTCTGGACGTTATGGCGCCCTATGAGGGGCGTGATCACAAGGGCGTCATCGTGGGGATGATGCAATCAGGCCGCATCCTTTTCAGAGAAGGAAATTTCCTAGTCCCTGTGAACCTTTTGTGGTCACTAGGCCGTACTCATCACTCTGATGGGATCGTGATGTGCTTCGCGAGCATACCTTTCTCAAGCACCTTGCGAGTTCCCCGCGAAGTGCGGTCCCCCGAAGATTAAATTGAAGATGCACACCCTTTTCCGATCACGGCGCTTCTTACTAGGCTCCCCCTGATTTTTCTCTTGTGAGGGAGCAGAGTCATCAATATACTCCTTGAAATGCCCCTATTTGATGAGATTTTCGATCGCCTGCTTGAGAGCTCAACATTCATTGGTATGGTGCCCATTATCCCGATGATAATGACAATATTTCTTACTGTTCCTAGTCGATGGGGGATTCTTCATGGGCTCAGGTTCTCCGAGCAGGTTGGCCTCTTCTGATTTGTCAAGAATAGCCAATACAGATTCATTCAAGGGAGTATATCGGTTCATGTTGCGATTGCGATGAGGAACCAGAGCATAAGATTTTTTGGGCTCATAGCGCGGCTTCTTTCCTGTTCGCTGATCGTCAGGAGCCCATCTGTAACCAACGTTTCTTTCTTCCCGATCAGGCGCACTGCCCAAGGTACCGCGATAGCAGCGATGGAGTGCCATTACAGAACTTCCAATACGGAGGTACTTCTCTGCAAGCCTGTGAAAACGGGTGAGGGAAACGTCATCCTCAGCCTGTAGCTCTTTCCACATGTCGGTCTATGGACGAACTCCTGCAATGATGAGGGTCCGAACAGACTCTTCGGGAGTGTGAGCTACTTTGTTGAGTTCTCTGTGGAATCGGTCTATGTACGATTGGAGGGATTCATCCCTCTCTTGCCTTATATTGTTGAGATAGCTCAAAGGCATCGAGAACTTTCTGCTCGCTTGGAAGTGCCTCAGGAACGTCATGCTCATCTGAGGCCACAAGCTGATCGATCCCGCTGGGAGCGACCTGAGCCACTATTTGGCATGAGAGGTTAAGGTCACCGCCAAACACCGACATTTTGCCAAATCTAAGACCTGGTGAAGCTCTATCAGGTAGTTGAATTCATATAAGTGATCCTGCGGATCAGAGTTTCCGTCGAACGCCCGCATGTCGAGCATTTTAAATCTCGATGGGAGTGGGGCGACTAATACCGCCAGAGAAAAGGGAGACGCCGATGCGACCTGCCCTAGCTCATTTTGCTGAGCTTTCAGTTAAGCAAGAGCTCGCTGCAGCTCTTCGATTTGAGGTAGCGGCGCTACCTGGGGATTACTTTTCATAACGTGGGTGCGACCCTCACGGTTACGGTTGAGGAATGACCATAGGTCCAATTCCCCCTTGCCTCTGTCGACAGTCTCGGCCAATCTCGACACATGCTGGCTAGAGCCGTGTGATGGCGTTGCATTATTCGAGGAACTTTCATGACCTCCGCGGTGGTGCGAACTGGCCTGCGAAATGTGGTTGCTTCCCTCACGATGATCAGGATTGTTCTAGCGGTAATGAAAATTGCCTCGTCCAGCACTTTTGTGGGGGTTTTCACGCCACGTGGCGTGGGACGGCTTGAGCTACACCCTTTCACTAAGTCTCAACGCTGCAGGTATTCTACTAAGGGCGCAGTCGGTGTTCGTTGGGCCTTTTGCGCTTTTAGGCCCATTCGCCACTTGCTTACCCTTTCTTCGACGCATTGCAGTGCTTGCGGCACAGGCTATCGCCCTTTGCAGTGCTTTTGCACTACCTGCAGGCGTTTTTGGCGGTTGCATAGCCTCATTTGACTTAGGCGGTACATCCTGTCCAAACAATCCAATCTTTGCGCGACCGTTTGGAGAGTATTATTGAACCTTTCCAAGTAGCATAAGACGGCATGGTCAAGTTGTGAACTTGACGGGATGTTCCCCGCGGTGATCCGTGGGGCCGAAGGTACCCCGAGAGAGGTATCCTCCTGCATTTGAGGGATCCCCTCAGTATTCTGGTTGGTTTGCTCAGGTTCGAAACGGTGAGCCATTTGTTGTTGTAGGACCCGTGAGTTAGAGATTCTCCTGATGAAGGATGAACACTAAATCAAGCCCTCTTTCTAGCGCCAAACTGTTGATGCTGTATTATGGCACCAACTAAATGAACGTGTGAAATGCTGAGCTAAGCCAAAAGACATACACTAAATGATAAAAAAGGAATAAAAGAATGACAAGATAGGTTTTAAAGTGGTTTGAATGCTAAGGAAGCGAATCCTACGTCCACTATTGTATATTAATGATAGCGACCCGGTCGCAGTCAGCGAACTGACTGTACAAGTTATTTTACAAATAAGAGAGAGAGAGAGAGAGAGAGAGAGAGAGAGAGAGAGAGAGAGAGAGAGTATATGCTTTGTTTATGAGAGATTAGCTCATCCCAAAATTGAGAGAGGAACTCTCAATTTATAGTGGGGTGGATCATGGTGATGATTGCTAGATCTTTGAGTTGGTGGAATTATCCGTACAAATCTCACTTTATGTCCCATTGCCTGTTTTCTAGAACGATTTGCACGATTTGGTGCATGCAATTGGACGCGTGGAAACTTTTCAGCTCATGGCTGGCCTGGCGCGCACCCACTGCACTGACAGATGCGGGCTGCCCCTTCATCACGTGTCTCGGCGGTGGGTTCCCATGTTCTGACTTTTGCATGCTGAGTTGGTCCACGTTAGCCCTACATTCCTAAGGCATAACACCATAAGAACTAACAATGGATCACATACACCATGAAACTAGTATTCTTCTAGAAGAAAAACGATGGATCTAGAGCATCACATGTACCACGATAATTTTTGACTTTTTTTATTGTTTAAAGTAATAACACGGGATCACATACACCATGAAACTAGTATTATTCTAGAAGAATAACAATGGATCTATAGCATCACATACACCACAATATTTTTAACAATACAACTTTAGGGGAAAATTGAACATTTCGGTGGTCAAAGAGAATCGACATCCATTTTCATGCTGAAATCTATTTGTAGGGATCTTATGGTAGTTTTTTATCATTCATGGAAAAAGTCGAATTCGGAAAAGCTTCCCAGTGCTTTATGCTTTTTTCAAACCCGTGATTGCCTCACTCTGTACTTTCAATCTATTTTCAAAGTAAAAAAATAAATATTTTTCTAGAAATTTTTGGTACTTGGTTTGAGCATGTATTGAAAGATGAAAAACACTCTCAGATTTTTCCGCGTGGACTGCTCAATGGGACTTTACATAGGCTGTTGTCTTATTAAAAGCTTACAAGTTACAGACAAGTAAAGAAGAAACACACATACATATGCAATTTAATTAACCAGCCCTCGTACCAAGATCAAGATGTATGATCATCAGTAGCTAAAAAAATCCTAATTAATTATTTAAACCTGGGATTTAGGTGAGCCTGCAACGGATATTTCATAACCATTGTAAACTCTACCTTCTCTTCCAAATTAACCTCATCTCCATCCACAGCTTTCCACTCATAGTACCAAATTAAATTTGCCACAAAATACTCCAAATGAAGCATTGCCAAACCAAGACCCGGACATATTCTCCTCCCAACTCCAAATGGCATCATCTTTATCTCCCTACTTCCTGTGATGTCAAACACTTCTTCTTTATTCAAGAATCTTTCTGGCTTAAACTCCATTGGATCTTCCCACACCTTCGGATCCCATCCCATATCTGCCACCATGAAATTTATTGAAGCCTTCTTTGGAACCAAAAACCCATTTAGAACTACGTCCTCTGTAACAGCATGTGGCACCACAAAATGTGCGGGAGGGTGACGCCTTAAACTTTCCAAAATGATTGCTTTCAAATATGGCATCTTCTGCAAGTCATCTTCTTTCACCTCTCTCTCTTCATCTCCAACAATACTTTTAATCTCTGTCAATAACTTCTCTTGAATATGTGGACACTTGACCAAATTTGCCATCACCCATTGCAATGCCGTCGATGTTGTGTCAGTAGCAGCACTTAAGAACTCCGTGGACAAACTCAAAACTTCATTTTCATCAAGCTTTCTCTTCTCCTCCGGGAGTTCCAAATCAAACAACGTATCTACATATGCTAAAACATACTCATCGTTCACTTCTTTAACATCATGTTTAGCCTTTTTTAATCTCTCTTCTTTCATCTTCCTCCTTTCTCTTATCAACGGCATCAATACCTCCTCTTGTTCTTTACGTAATTGCAAGAATTCTTCCCATCGTTTACGAAACAAAACTTTTGTTAATCTTGGCCAGAAATTGAGGATATTAAATCGACTTAAATTAACAAGCATGCGTCGCTGAACATACTCAACTTTTTTAATCTTCTTCTCGTCAAGCCTGTCCCCAAAACACATCAACACTAACAAGCAAAACATAGCGTACTGGAAACGGTCAATAAGGCGGACTGGCTCACCCGATTTTGACTGAGAGTTGAAACAGTCAAGAAGAATTTGTAAAACCCACTTGCGTGCATGTGAATACGATTTGACACGTGAAGGATGGAGAATTTCTGCTGTGAGGTTACGGCGCAAGAGGCGCCAATTGGGGCCATAAGCGGCAGAGTTGATGTTATGCTGATTACTACCAGTAATTCTTCCAACGGTGTTGGCAGGCGGGCGATCGGCAAAGACGGCTCCATTTTGAATCAAGGCCTGGTGAGCTAGAGAGCGGTCAGCAATGAATATTGCTGGATTAGAATTGATACGGAGGGAGATTATAGGGCCAAGCTTAGAATGAAGAGATCGGATGATGGATCGAAGTTCCAAGGAAGACTTGCGGAGCAATAGTAAATTGCCAATGACGGGAAAGGTGGAAGGGCCTGGAGGAAGTTTATAGTTGGAGTTTTTGGTGGTGAAATTGAGAAGATTGAAGAGGGCTTTGATGAGAGCAGAAACACACAGAGAGATAAGGATGATGAACCAAGTTTCCATCTGTTTGGATAAGGAAGCGGCGAAACAGTAGTAGTGACTGATGGGATAGACGGTCATGTACATTTATATATAAAAAGTCTTAACTCTCCATTGATGAAAAGTCCAAATATATGATATTTATTTTCAATATTTATATATGAAAATCCAATTATTCATTTAAAAGTCTAAATATATAATATTTATTTTCATTTCATTTCCAGGAATCTAGGCTTAGAATATTTATATACTTGGGAATGGATTCAATATTTGCGCAAATACTTTTGAATATTGTACCAAAATGTGTGTTTTCTTCTTTGTTAAGAAAACTCATATTGTCTTGGAATCATAATACTAATCGATCAGACTTAGTTATATATAATGGCATAGTTATTAAAGGACTAAATCAAGTTTTAGTCCGGGATAAGCCTTTGAAAATTAATAAAATATAGTCGCAATTATTCATTCAATTTGTGTACGACAATAATTAATTAAATCTCTCTTATCTTTAGTTCTGCAAACCGAAAATTATAATTTGAACTAATATAAAAATGAATTTTGTTACCCCATCTGTGTTTATTTATTGCAATAATGTTTGAGTTTACCTTATCTGTGTTAACTTATTGCAAGTTGTTAAATTGTTTACGTCACTGCATATGTAACACTTTGTCTATTTTAACACCCGAAAAGACACTCACATTGACTTTAGCGCCCTTCTGTCTTTTTCTCACTGTAACTTTTCAACACCCCAACGTAATTGTCCCAAACATGACTTGCCCAACAAGAAATTGCATTGGAAATGCTTTCAGTTATCTATTTGGACTTTCCTCGTAAATTATCTCTACATTTTTTTAATATTACGACTTGGGTTAATGACGAGGCCTTTCATCACTTATCTCCTAGTTCATGAGAGAGGAATATTTCAAAAAATCAATGTACTTAATTGAGATAAATATTGAACTTTAATATTTATCCATAGTTTTTATTTAATACAAATATTATAGGGTGCGTTTGGTTTATTATTTTGAGTAGGATTTTGGAGATAGTATTGGATAGTTGAATAGGAGAGTATTACGAGATAAAATTTAAAAATTTATGAAAAAGCCCACAAGGTTTGCTAATTTAATAAACACCCCAATATATTAAAATATTATAAAATAACAAAAACACCCCTACCACCTACAGTGCCAGATTCCGGCCACCACCGCCGGAATCTGGTCGGAAAATTGGATAACCACACATACCGATCGAATCTGGCGGGTATTCGATCAATATGGCCTTTTCTGGCCATATCCACCACGGATCTAGCTGGAAAATATCAGATTTAAGGCCGGATGTGGCCTTCGACGGCTGGAAAATGCCATTGTTGATAGCCATTTCTTTGATCTGGCCTTTTCCAGCCAGATCCACAACGGATCTGGCCGGAAAAGGCTAGATCTGGCCATTACTGGCCATTTACGGTGGTCGTGTGATTGTTGTGACAGATTCCAGCTCCCACCAGTAGTGGTTGCCGAAATCTGGCAAGTATTGGTGGGTGGAGGTGTTTTGGTTAGTTTTTAAACTTTTTTTCTGGGGGGTATTTAATGAAATTAAGAAACTTATGGGGTCTAAAAGTAATTAAAAAATAGACTAATATTTTGGGAATAACGTGCCAAACAACTTTTGAAGAATATGATTGAGAATATGGATAAAAACAATAAGCCAAACGCACCCATAATTTTCTTTGACGTGTTTTCATATTTTGAAAGCAATGTATAAAAATATTTGTATTAATATTTTTAACATATTTTTTTCTATACTTGCAACTAATCTGTTTCTATTCTTCTCTTTCCTAGAGGTGGAACAAATGGGCCGAGTTAGGTGGGTCAACCCTAACCTGGCCTGCATTAAAGAAGGTTCAACCTGGACCACCAATAAGGTGGGCCGGGTTGAACCCGACCTGCATGCAACCCCTGGGCGGGCCGGGTTGCCATTTGGCAACCCGACGACCCACAGGTTACTATTTTGTCTTTTCTAAGAAAGGATCGCCAACCCACCGGATTGACTTGCAGGTTGGCCAAAAAAAATTAAAAAAAACAACAAAATTAATTTGTTTTTTTGAATTCCCCTTTTACCCTTGAAATATAGCCATTTTATAGCAGTTAGAGGGGTCTTTTTCGTCATTTTCTTTTCCCATCTTTTTCTATAAATTGGCCCTAAACTCTCAAATTTTCTCACAACTCAAATTTTCTCATTCTCTCATTTTCTCTAATCTCTATTGAAATCTCTCAATTATTCTCTTAATCTCTTTGTTATCAATTTGCTCTTATTTTAATTTTATTAGTTTTTGCAATTTTCAATTCATATTTCCAATTTTTCATATTCCAATTCTCTTTCTTTAATTTTTTTTATCTCTTCTACATCAATTTTTTTTGTTTCAACTACAATAGATAAATATTTCTCTCCCATCAATTTCAATGATGAAGGAAACTACTATCCTAGTCCTAGTCCCGCTGAATTTACTAACATGAATGCAAGAGGAGATTCAAATAGTCCCGCTTTCCCAGTCTCAGAATCTGATACACCTCAAAATATGCCCCTGATTCCTCCCCATGCTGCTACACCTACAACTGCTGGTGGTTCTAGAAGTTATCCTCGTAATCATCATCCTTGTCCAACTTCATCTCAAGCTGAAGCGGGTTCATCAACTGCTGTCGAAAGCGACGACAGACACATATCAGACGTTTGGACGCATTTCGATAAGTTTTATGAGGTAGAAAATGGAGTTCAAGTGAAGAAAGCAAGATGCAAGTATTGTGGAAATGTTTATAAAGTCGATTCAGGTAATGGTACTAGTACTTTAAAAATGCATGCTAATAAACATATTGCTCAACATAGAAATAGAGAAACCAATCAAACTCAAATAACTAATATGGGTACTACTTGGCGTTATAATTCTGATGTATATAGGGAACAATTAACTTTATTTATTGTTGCAACTGATCAACCTATTAATATGGCTGAAGATAAATATTTTGAAAGATTTATTAAAAATTCATTTTTTCCAGGATTTAAAAGTTATTCTAAACTGCAACTAGAAATGATTTAATAAAATTGTTTAGGAAAATGAAATTAGAATTAAAAAATGAAATACATACTTATCATGTTAGTGTGACTCTAACTGCCGATATTTGCAGTGGTAGAGCTAAACAAGATTATATTTGTGTGACTAGTAATTATTTTGATAACGAATATAAATTAAATAAATCTTTATTAGGATTTAGATTAATGGATGTGGATCATAGTGGTCAACAAATTTATAATAAAATTGTTAAAGTTTTAGAAGATTATGATATTGTTACTAATGTGATAAGTTTAACTTTAGATAATGCAAGTGCTAATACTATAACTATAGGTTTTTTTTCAAAGTAATTATCCTTTTTATAACAATTTGAAGTTTTTTCACCAACGTTGTGCATGTCACATTATTAATTTAATTGTAAAAAGTGGTATGAAAACAATTAAAGAAAATATTGATAGAATTAGAGATTGTTTAGCTTGGATTACTGGTAGTAATAAAAGAAATGCTGAATTTCAAGATGCTTGTATAAAATCAAATATGTCTCCTAGAACTTTTGCATTAGACATGTATGTTAGATGGAATAGTACTTATTTAATGCTTGATTCATGTTTACCTTATCCAAATTTAATTAGTTATTTTGTAGCAAATAATAGAGGTCCTCATTATTTGGTAGAAAATAATTGCCAAATAGCTAAAGTATTTCATTCTTTTCTTAAAATGTTTTACCAATCCACTTTACAACTTTCTGGTGTGTATCATCGTACTAGTCCATTGGTAATACATACAATTATAAAAATTTCAAAGTTATTTACAAAAAACAAAAACAATAAAATTTTAAAAGAACCAATAAAAGCAATGGAAATTTTTTTTTAAAATATTTTAAATCCATTCCTTTTCTTTATTGTTTAGGTGCTATATTTGATCCAAAAATTAAACAAGAAGGTTTAGAAAATGGTTTAGAGACATTAACCGAAAATTTACAAAATGTAGCATTTGCTAATCAAATAGGAGAGGTAAAAAATTGTCTTACAGAGGTATATTTCCAATATGAAAATAGGTATGGGAACCCACAAAGACACGAAATACACAAGGAAGTTGCATCAGAAGAAACAAATGAAGACTTCTACACCTGGAGTGCATTTAATAGGCCGAATAGGACCAGAACCCGAAGCACAGGCACAACCTCCTCTTCAGAAGCACCAACGGCAGCAACGAATATACTGTCCGCCATGCAGTCACAGAGTAACGAGCTTCAACAATATTTGGGAACACCTGATGTTACCAACAGATCCACAACAAAGAGCCAACTTTGATGTCTTAGAATATTGGAAAACCAGAAAATTATTTTTCCGGTATTATCAAAACTTGCCTTGGATGTTTTTGTTGTTCCTGTCTCAGCCGTCTCATTCGAATAAACATTTAGTGCAAGTGAAAGAATTTTAAATGAAAGGAGGACTAAACTTTCACCAAAAATTATTGAAGTCCTCACATGTCTTCGAGATTAGGAACGGTCGTGCCATCAAGATCAATACAAGGTTGTCGACGATACTTTAATAGAATCATTTCAATTTTGTAATATAGATGATACGGATGAGGGAGGTCCTAGTCAACCCCAAAATTAGTTGTTTTGTAAATTAATTGTCAATTATTGCACTCTTTTTCCTTACCAAGTTTTTGTCCCATTGGGTTTTTCTTGGTGAGGTTTTTAACGAGGCAATAATTATTGTAATTTCTTATTTTATTTTTTGATAAATGAATAAATTTAATTTTTCTTATATTACAATTTTAATGTATTAAAATTGAATTAATATTTGAAATGTTAACAAAAAGAAAAAATTAATTTAATTGAATTTTTGATATTTGAAAAAAAGTTAACTAAAAACAATTACATTTATTCATTTATAAATTGTTAATTATTCATTTGAAAAGTTAACTAAACAAAACAAAATAAAATAAAAAATCAAAAAAGGGGGTTAACCTGGCCCAACCTACAGCCTTAGGTTAGGGTTGGCGGGCCGGGCTAGGCCAGCCAATCCCCTAAAAATGGCGGGCCTTACCCGGCCTGCCTTTGTTGGCGGGCGAGTTAGGACTGACCCGCCAAAATCAGTAACCTGCTAGGGGCCGGGTCGGGTCGGGTCGGACGGGTTACTTTTCCAACACTACAATCTTTCCTTCTTCTTTTTCTCTTCCTTTCTTCTTTTTCTTCCTTCATATTCTCTCCCTCTAGGTGCCATCGTTCAGCGACCCGATTCGAAAAAACGGTGGCCAGATTGAGCCCGAGATTTGAAGCAATAGTGGCCAAATTGTGGGCACTTGATTTGGCCACCACTTAATCAAATTCCAACAGACTTTCAACACAACCACCGATTTTTTTTTTCCAGTTTTGCATTCAATAAAATTTCTACTGGTATATGATTGGCTCACATGTTTAAAATTGGGTTTCAGAAAAAAAAAAATGGAAATGTATAGTTGGAATTGTGGTGTTGTGGGTTGTTATGTGTAGTACAATGGGTGCGGATGTTTTTGTTGAGCGAGTAAAAGGGAGTGTGGTGAGTTGTTGGACATAAGGAAAGGGTGGACTGGCTTTTCTAGGCATGATAAAAATGTTCTGGATATGTTTGGTCCAATGGTGGTTTTGTGATGGCAATGGCGACGGTAGTGGCGATGGCAGTGAGAAATAGATGGTGAAAGTGGTTGAGCCAGATGAAAGTGGCTAAGCCAGGTAATTTGAGCTTGAGCTTCTCAATACTCTAACTGTTCCTGCCAAGCCAAGCTCGAGCTTCTCAATACTCGGCTCGACTCGACTCGATTACACCCCTAGGTGCAGCCTATTATGTTACATGTCTGTTTATATATATTTATGTATTGATATGACTTTTACGAGCTTTCTCCTTTTTATGTCTGGATGAATGAAAACTTATGATGGTTGGTTGTGGTGGGTGCCTTTTTGTAGTATGTTTTATGTTGGAGTGTGTTGGATTGGTCATTTGTATTAGAATTCATATTCGTTATTGGTTGATTAATTATGTATCATGTATGTGTATAATATATGTTGAATGGAGTTGTGGTGGGATATTGCTTGTGTTGTAATTGTCCTAATTCAGTTGGTGAAGGGTAAATCTAGTTGATTGGTGGGACTGATTTGTTCTATTGATAAATGGGAGTGTTTTGGTTTTGAAGGAATTCTAATGGTGATGTTTTTTTACTGGGTTTTTGGCCAAGGGCTAAAAAGAGGAGTTTTTGGGGTTGCAGGGTTGTATGCCGGCGGACATACATTTTTCCATGCTGCAGCATAGAGCTCTATGGAATTTGGATACACTGCAAGTGTTAAAAGTATTTGGGGGTGGTAAGTGAAATATTCAATAATTAGGGACTGTACAAATTAGCGATAATTTGGGGGTCAAATGTAATGAAAATACTCATGTGTCAAAGGTACTAAAAATAGCGGAAAAGTTGGGGGGGGGGGGAATTGGGATTTGCCAAGCACCCAACTTAAACCCAAATTCGGTCGACTAGAAGGGGAAGAGAAGGGAGGAAGAAGAAGAAGAAAAAGAAAACAAAAGAAAAAGGAAAAGGGTAGATCGAGCCCGAAATTTGTTAGGAAACGATTTTTTGTGTATTATCTTGTGAGTAGCCTTTAATTTGGTAATTTCGTCTTTTCTCATTTTTCTAACTAGGGTAAAGCTAATTTCTTCAAGAATTGGTTCAAGTGGAGAAGAAGAACCAAGCTTGTAGGGCTTTCGTTATTTGGGACAAGCTTCATGTGCGTGAGTGGAAAATCTAAACCCAACTTTAAATTTGATAAAGGTTTAATATAAGCTTCAAATGAGATCTTGGCTTACTATATGTCCAATTTTTTTGATACCCTTATAGATGTGATTCATTGCTAATATCACGATTTACATAAGAAAGATGAAATAATGATGTTGTTGGGCAAGAAAACTTATGATAATACAAAAATAGGTCAAATTGTTAGTTTTGAAAACATGTTTTGAAACCATATTTTCACCCCATGTTGCATATAATATCTAATACTACTATATGAGTTTCAATTATGAGAAATGGCAAGATTTGTGTTAATTAATGTTGTAAAGCATGTGTATGATTGGTTTATGGCTTTGCTCGACCAATGCAAATTCTACTGGGTAAGACAGATTGTGATCTCTACTCGAATGATGCAATTTCATTGGGTGACAAACCTTAGTGTTTTGCCTGAGCAATGCGAATTCCGCTAGGCATGATTGATTCTAATGCTCAGCCTGAGTGATGTGAATTCTATTAGGTAAAACATATTAAAGTTTTGATTTGAGCGATGTGAATTCCGTTGGTTTGACAGTTGTATTGCTAGAGCGATGCAAATTCTGCTTGGCATGATGGATTTTTTTTTTGTGGTTTTAGTTACGGAGAGACACAACACTAGTTGTGAGAGATGGTTATTTATATAAAAATATGTTTATGGAATTGAGAGGTATAAGCATGAATTTTACGTTGCATACTAAAATGTTTTTCTCATCCCCAGTCATTGAGTACTTTTAGCTTCCCCCTCATTTTTCAAATGTTTTCTTTTCTCCCCATCAGGTCAAGAAGAGGATTGTGCAAAAGAGTGATATCCACTCGAGGTTGGGCCATACGACTCCATTTAACAGTGCGTAATCGATGGGTTTCACTTTTACGCTACAAAGGCTTATGTTTTGCTCCATAATGTGTCATTTCACGTTTTATTTTGGTTTCTAAAAAATATAAGACCTAATAACATAGATTCCTCTCATTTTATAAAAGACTTATTTGTATATGTTTATGATGATGATGATGATGAAAGAGGAAATGTTTTATGATGTTATTTTAGAAATACAGGTTTTTATAGTTTACAAACGACGCGTCTCGATCACCCGAGTCTCGTTGGTACGCCGAAGCCCATGGGATAGGGAGGTTCGGGATGAGTTGTGTCCACTTGGTATCAGAGCCTAGGTTCAGGTTTTAAAGGGACATTTTTATGGTGCACACATACATGATTTTCACATGATAAAAGAAGTTTGTTTGCATGCATAAGGGTTTGTTATGAGGAAAGAGTTGTTGCTTTGCAAATTTACACATGAGTAAATGTGGCCAACCTCGTACAAGACCTGTGAGGGAATTAATTGTTCCTCAGGTGCAAGGAAGGAGGAACAAACTAGGGAAAGAGGGATAGTGGAATCAATTGCACATGAATCAGAGCCGTAGGATCTCATGTAAATCCTACTACAGATAATGCTCGTGCAGGAGGAGAACATAATGTTGAACAAGAGGTAGGACCATAAGACAATAAGGCTCACATGGAATAGACAATAGACAAACTGGCCCAATTTGTGACTAGGATAGTGGAGGATGGGAAACCGGGGTGTCAAAGGGATTAAAACTCTATAAAGAGAGCAAAGAAGTTGGGGGCAATGAACTTTGAGGGGACGGAGATCCCAAAGATGCCGATTCATGAGGATCAGCTAGAACAAGTTTTTAAGATGATGGAACTGACGACTAGAAATTTTGGTATGCTACCTTCTATTAAAAGGTAAAGCTCGTGATTGGTAGAGGTCAATACAACAAAGGTATGGAGATCCAACCACAATAATTTGGCTCAAATATAGTCAGAATTTTCAACCACTACTATCCCGCGGCTTACCAAGATGCCAAGAGAAATGAGTTTCTTAGACTTACACTAAGAAACATATCAGTGGAGGAATATACCAATAAGTAATGAGCTCTCCGATTCAACCCATTGATTGTCTCTGATGAGAAAGGGAGACGTAAGAAATATAAGGAGGGTCTTTGATGGAGAATAAGATCAATTGACTGTAACTCCTACACGAGTTTGGGAGATTGGTAGAGGCGGTATGAGAGTCAAGAGTAGCAAGGGAAATTGATAAGAGAGAACCATGAAGACATAAGCGTAATAATAGGGAGTGGTCAGTTGAGGGCCCCAGTAACAGAAAACAGAAAGAGAGAGAGCGGTTTTTCAGGGACTTCAAGTGGGCTCAAGTCAAGGCCAACAGTCAATAGGTAGCAACAATTGGAATAGAAGGGACTCTAGGGTAGGCACCAGGGTGTGGATATGAGTGGATGCAAAAATTGCAATGTAATTTTTGTGGTAGGTTCATACAAGGCAATGACAGAGGCGAGCTTTAGGTTCTTTCATTGCAGATAAGAGGGCTATTTTTAGAGAGATTGTCTGTTGGCCCAAGGCGAATGTGTACAAAAAGAACGGTTTAACAAAACTACCAAGGTGTAGTAATCAATTTCAGGGCAGAAGAAGCTCCAAATAGGGGTGAGTGGTTGGGGACCCTGCATTTTTTGGGGAATCAGATCTGGAACCTAAAATGAGGTTCCGGTTCCTTTCCCGGGTATCCTGTAAAAAATCATACCCCCCTTTTAGTTTAAAAAAATAACAAAATACCTTAAAAGTTTACAAATACACCTTAACAAAATTTGATTACTCATTCATTTGTGTCCAATGTAATTCATAAATCCTTAATCTCTAAGCAATACTTAAATTCAGTCAGTTCATCACATTCACATGAAATTTCCAATCAATACTAAGACACAAAATTATTCATCTGTAAATTGTTAATTTAATGTTATAAATTGTAATATTTATTATGTATATAATAATATGTAATTAATTAAGTAATTATTAATTATAATGTAATGTTATAATTAATTAAGTAATCATACTATACATGTATAATATAATGTTATAATTAATTAAATTCTAATTATTAATAATATTGTACTAATGTTATAATGTAATGTTATAATTAATTAAAATCATACTATAAATTTATAATGTAATGTTACAATTAATTAGATTTTTAACCATTTAATTAAGTAATATACTAAGCTAATGTAGTAAATCAATAATGTTATAATGTAATGTTATAAATTTATAATAATTAAGTAATCATTTAACTATGTAATACAATAATTAATAAGTGATTATAATATAATGTAATGTTAATATGTTATAATAATTACGTAATAATTAATTAAGTAATCATTGTTTAAATGTAGTTACAATTAATTAAGTAATCATACTAAATTTATAATGTAATGTTAATATGTTATAGTTAATTAATTTAATCATTAATTAAGTATTGTGCTAATGTTTATGTAGTAAATTACTAATATTATAATATATATCATAATCAATTAATTATATAATGTTATAATTAATTATGTGATCATACTATAATGTAAAATATAATGAATTAAGATCATACTAGAAAACTTTAATTTAAATGGTAATTAATTAAATTTCTAATCATTAATAATATACGCTGTTTATAATGGAATGTTATAATTGATTAAGTAATCATATTATAATCTATAATGAAATGTTATAATTGATTAAGTAATCATACTATAACTCTATAATGTAATGTTATAGTTAACTAATTTTTAATCATTTAATTAAGTAATGTAATAATGTAGTAAATTATTAATGTTTAAATATAATGTTATAAATTTATAACTAATTAAGTAATCATTTAACTATGTAATGCTAAATAATTAAGTGATCATATATAATATAATGTAATGTAATAATTTATAATTTAATTAGTAATTATTTAACTATAATATAATGCTTAATTAATTAAATTAATAATTAAATTAAGTAATCATTTATTATAATGTAATGTATAATTAATATTATTACTATAATGTTATAATCAATTAAATAATCATGTAATTATGTAATGTTATAATTAATTATATAATCATACCATAATGAATTAAATGATCATCATATAAATCTTTCAATAATTTATAATTAATGTTTATAATAGAATGTTATAATTAATTAATTAATCATTTAATTATAATGTAATATTACAATTAATTAAGTAATCGTATTATAATTTATAAGTAATGTTATAATTAATTAAATTTATAATCATTTAATTAAATATGTGCTATGTTATGTAGTAAATTAGTAATACTCCTGTTATAATATAATGTCATAATCAATTAAGTAATTATTAATTATGTAATGTTATAATTAATTATGTGATCATACTATAATGTAATGTTATAGTAAATTAAGTAATAATACTATAATCTTTAATGTAATTTATAATTAATTAAATTTTAATCATTCGATTAAGTAAGTAATAATGTAGTAAATTACTAATATTTATAATGTAATGTTATAAATTTATAACTGATTAAGTAATCATTTAACTACGTAATGGTATAATTAATTAAGTGATATAATTTAATATAACTATAATGTAACGTTTAATTAATAAATTCTAATCATTTAATTAAGTAATAATTTGTTTTATATGTAATGTTATAATTAATGGTTATAATATAATGTCATAATCAATTAATAATCATCTAATATGTAATATTATAATTAATTATGTAATCATACTATAATGAATTAAATAACATACTATAAATCTTTAATATAATATTATAATTAATTTGTTATAATAGAATTATAATTAATTAAATAATCATTAATTAAGTAACAGGACACATAGTTATTTGTTGATGTTTGCCAATTTTTGTCGCATTAGTGGTAACGAAAATAGTTTTCTTTCACTTAAATCTTGATAACATTTTCTATTTTCTAACCAATTAAAGAAATAAATATTTTGTTTTAATTTTTCTGTGTATTGTACCATTTAGATCTAAGGGTATTTTGTTCTTCGGGATTAAATTTTGTAAAGAATATTTGTCTTTTTTCTTTATTATAATTTTGTAGGAATTCTTTTTAATAATTCTTTGTTAATTTCAAAGGGTTTGTTATTGTGTTGATTTGACTATAGTTTCCTAATACTTTGATTGTGTTGGTGAACTAGGTGGACCTGATGTGTTTTCATATGTAGGTTGGTACAGGAGGGGATAATTTACTCCTATTAATTACTTGTTGAAGTTGTTGATGAAGGGCTAGGTGTTGTAATTTCTTCAATCCAGGGTTGTGATGATTTGTTAGTAATATGGGTTGATTTTGTTCTAAGGATGTTTCTCTAAATTTTATCTTATTGGACCATCTGGTTCTTGTATTATTTGTGTATCTCAGAATATTTGATCATGAAAAGGTTTTGGAGGGCATAATTTTCTAATTTCCAATCTGTTTGTTAATAATTTCATCCCCGCTAATCTTTTTGGTGTAAAAGTTTTTAGTTTTGTTTTATCGGCTTCCATTATAACTGTGTGTCCTGGTGGGGAATCCTAATGGCTCTTGGACTTATTGTGGTATTCATACTTTGTAATAAATTCTATATTATTAATGCTATGGTTGGGCTTATCTTGATAAGTAAGATAGAAGCTTTTAAATTAATAGTTAATGCAGATAGTCTTGTGGGATCATGTAATCCTACGTAAGTTTGGATAACAATCAAAATAAACGGGACCACTTTCTAAATTAGATAATTAATACTGCTAATAAAGAGTTACTGAGTTTAAATTTCTTGCGTCTCTTAAAATTACTAATATTGGAATGTTTGTCCAATATAATAAGGTTTTACTGCTACTTGTACTAATCC
Source organism: Pistacia vera (assembly GCF_008641045.1). NCBI lineage: Eukaryota > Viridiplantae > Streptophyta > Magnoliopsida > Sapindales > Anacardiaceae > Pistacia > Pistacia vera. The sequence goes on from NW_022196007.1 coordinate 148,099, forward strand.
CATGTGTAAAAATTTATAGGTGTTTGTCTATGTCTGTGTATTGCTTCCTCAGAAAGAAGTTGAATTTCTTCAACCTTTTCTTCGGTTATCACATATGTGTATTCTGTTGTTTTAATAGAGTAATCTGACCTATTCAAACTACCTATTGATAAATTGTGTCTTTTTTAACTGGTATGTTCCAGTTGTAAGTGTTGATCTATTTTTGCCATATTAATCTGAGTGTTATAGATTTCATTAATCTTGATTATATAGGTTTTTTGTTGATTATAATCTAATAGCATCTGCTACTAATATCATTCGCTTACTGCTACTTCCTAATCTCTTAAGAAATTAAACATCTCAAAATAATTCTAACCTAAAAGTTCCAGTTTTTCTCCTAGATCACGGGACACCCAAGGTACGGGACCCACTCCGAGACCACCTAACACGGCTGACCAACGGTAACAAGCTGACCAACGCACCTCCAGGGTGATCAAGCGCAACCTAGAATCAATTCTGGAGTTCTTCTAGATTAAAACTCTCTAGATTTATCTAACCCTTAATTCAATCAAGTTGTGAACAGTGCCTGGAGAACAGTAATCTACAGTAATGCTACAGTACATGAACAGTAATAGTGAATAGTGAGAGAACAGTAATATCATGTGAACAGTAGTGCTACAGTACCTACGTTATGGATGTTGTTTATGCGGTTTTTTATTTCTAAACACTACTTCTATTGACACAACTTGGCTCTGATACATATAAAGCACTGATTGTAAAAAACAAAGTAATTGAAAACAAAATAATGTAATGAATGAAGTAAAAGCAAAGTAATTGAAGAAAAGTAAAGTCCAGTCAAATATTAAAGCAAAAACAATGTAAATTAACTGAATGTAAACTGAGTCAAAATAAATTGAAGTGAATGAAGAACTTACAACTTTTATTGCTTTGATAATTTGTACATGGAAGAAACTCTCTCTCTCAAAGTGTTTGAAAACTTAAAACTTCTAAAACTTAATGACTTCTGAATTTTTTGACTTTTTGTGACTTGAAAAAACTTGACGCTTACAACGAAAGTGATCAATATTTATACTACAATAGACGGATTTCAAAGATTTGAATCCGTTACATATATATTACAGAGAAAAGATAAAGTTGTTGATAAGTGATGAACTGTCTTGGATACGTGTCTTGAATTATTGAGGATCTGTTCTGAAAGGAAGACAAACTGATAAGGCTCAAAAAGGATATCTTGAAAGTCTGTTGTTGTCAGAGGAGATTGACAATTGCAACTTGCAAACTTTGGAGTCTTGAAATTTGTAATTCTTGCAGAAGCCATGTGATGAAAGCTAGCTTGATAATCTTGAAAAAGTCAGGCTAACTTGAAAGCATTTATTGCTGCAGGAAAGTGATGTATGGTAAAAGTCGTATTGAAACTCTTCTTGACAAGTGTGAAGAGAAGCTGGAAAATCTCGAGGATCCGTCGAAGTGTTTAAAAAATGATGCTGAGGCATCAACCTTTATTGAAGTCATAATTGATTGGTTTTGGAATGACAAAATAGTCATCTCATCATGATCACTTGGTGATTTGGTGTTGTCCGAGCCTGCTTTTTGAGATGTTGAAGATCCAATGGCCATAATAATTTTGTCCATACTTGAGGGTTTTGACATTGAGCCAACTCAGCAAGAAGTCTTGATTTTTGCGTCAAAAATGTTGATTGTTGTTGAGGTTGACATATCTGCGGGTGTTGAGAGATCCACATCTGCACAGCCGGTGGACTAATATTTTGGATGGAAAAACTAGGCCACCCTTTAATAAGAAATTTTCTTTGTAATTCTCAAAATTTTGGAGGAGGAGGTAGTGAGTGAAAATGCCAACTCATTATCCATGCAATTAAAAATTGCTGGAAAAAGCTAGCAAAGAGACTTCTATTGTTGAAATTTTTTGTAAACAAGTGATATCCTTCCAAGACCAAAGGTGGAAATTTTTTCATTTAAACCGAAAAAATTAAACCATTGTTGAAACCATTTTGGAAATGTTTTTGGACAAGTTTTGTCAAAAATGAAAAACCAAGAGTGTGTTGTATGAGTTAAGCAGAAAGTATGAACCAAGCTTTTTGATAATCTTTATACGAAAATTCCTGGGGAATGAAGGATTGAGAAAATGGGCGTTTTTGATAAATTCCAGTACGCCAATCTGTAGGTCTCAAACCTTTTTAATTTTGCATTTTGAAAAAGCTATTCTATGGGATCATTTTTATCGGATTATGGGTAATTTCTATTGAATCAGTATCAACTAAATAAATTCATAAAATGTTCTTGTTTTTAAATAATCATCAGGAATAAAATAAAAATCTGGAGGGAAAATTTTGATAAAGTTTCTGCATAGTTTGTCCCCAATATTTGGGTTCAACAAGCAAATGATTGAGTTATATCTTTCTCAATGTATTGAAAGGGGATAATGTCGATAGGTTTTGATGGAGAAGGTAAAGAAGATGGTGGTATTGTAAGGGCTTGTTGGTAATTCTTGGGGGAGATGAAGAAACAGATTCTTCATCAAGAAGAGTAAACCGGTTTGGTTGGGTGATAATGTTTTTCTGTTATTGGGTTTTGAGGATCTGATTGTGAAGGTTTTGTTTGTGGGTAATAGGTTGTTGAGGTGGTAGCATCGTATACGATGCTTTTGACTTTGGATTGTTTTTGGGTTTGATGGGAGTGCCCATCTTTTCCTCACTCTATCTTTTCCATAAAATGTGTCCTGAAAGTTGTTGTGATGAGAGAGACTATTAGAAGAAAAACTTTTTGATTTTTGCATTTTATTGAAAATATAATTTTGAAACCTTTGAAATCTAATGCAAAAAGTAAAAACAAGTTTTTGTAATGCAAGCATCAAAATTTTGTGGTAATCGAGCCATTCTTTGGTAGGGACAATTTCTAGACTCTTTAATTTGGTAATAGTGTTTATCTTAGATATTGAATATTTTTAACTTACTAATATCTTTTATTAATGGTGAATTGACAAATTCAAATGTAACATTTTGTTTTAAAATATGGTTGTAATTCCTTTATTGGTTACACTAAAAGGGTAAATTTGAGTGATAAAAGGTGTACCTAATATAACGTCTTGATCTAAATCTTTTGCTAAAATAAATGTACTTTTAATACAAAAATTTTGTATACAATATGAGCATTAGATAATTTATAATAATGTTTAATTGTTGACCATTTGCTCCATATAATCTTTCTTTTGTTTTTTCATATATTTGGTTGGAATAATCCTTCTCTTATACAGTTTTGATATGTCCCAGTGTCTATAAAGCTTGTGTAAAATATCTAATTCGTGATTAATATTGATCCTAATGTAAACATGCCATTTTTGAAATTGAATTCCAGAAATTTCATTAATAAATGCTTCTTCAGTTTCTTTAATATGTAATCCTGATTTTGAAGTGAGGTTGTCTACAATTTCATTATTATCGTTTTGTGTTCTTTAACTTGATTTTTCAGATATTGATCTTCTTGTAAATTACTTAAAGTAACTTGGTGTTGGTTTGTCGAACTTTTAATATGTCTTTTAAATTATAAGACTACATCTTTTTGTTTTTCTTCGGATAAAATTAATTCTTAAGTTTTAATAAATATTTCTTTTAATGTCTTCATCCTGAATTTTGTCAATAATATCTATAAAAATTCTTTGATTTGGTAATAACATATGACTTAGGTCTAGATTTTGATATCATATTTATTGATTCATTGCACAGTAACAAGGCCCCATGCAATCCAATCACAGAGTTTGTGACGGCTCAATCATGATTCAGAAGAATTTTCTTGAATTTGATAAATCATATCTTCATTATGTATTATAACTAGATTCTTCTTCAAAGTCTGTTTGAATAATTTTTAATAATTGTTGTTTTAATTCTAAATCTATTTCTAACTTTTTGATTTGATTTTTATAGGACACTTGGTTGCGTAATGACTTATTGGTTGCTTCCAACATGTGATAGGTTTTTTGGATATTTTCTTGTTAGAGGATTTTTTTTTAAGGTTTATCATAAGATTTTTGTTCGTATTTATAATCTCTTCTGTAATAAGGTTTTCTATATTGTTTTTGTTTTTTATCTTTTTTGTACTTAATAGAGGGGGGTAATATTTTTCATAACCATATTGACTACAAAATCCACTTAATTCTGTTTTCTTATGTTTTAATTCATTTTTTAATTAGCCTTTAATTTTAAATCAGTGCAAATTATTAAAGCTTCGTTGTTAATAAAACTAATTAAATCTCCATATGTAAGTTCATAAGGTATATTCATCATATTTTTTGTATAAGCATTTTGACAGTTTGACTAAATAATCTAGGTAGGTCATCTAGGAACCTTTCTTTCCAATAGGGTTTCCTACAGTTGTTCTGTGAATATTTTTGTAAAAACATATCCTTGTACCATCAAAGCTGCCATGGTTGGACATCTTAAGTTTGATAATATTTCTTGTGATTTTTTCTGAAAGCTTGTTGGGTTCTACGAAGTTTTTGGTTATTGATAAATTAATGTAGCTACAGCGTCTTCTTCTTCTTGTTCATATTCTACTTGACGAGTACCTTCTACTTTGACTTTCCTAGTCTTTTGTTGGCGTGTAATATTTGATGTTTATGTGATTCTGGAAATCATTATCCCACAATTCTTTAACACTCGTAAATCCTGAGACTAATATTTTTGCTATTTGATGATCAGTGTTGTCATGTGATTTATGAGCTAATGCTGCCATAGTCATTTCTGTAAAATATTTAATATTGATTTTCAGCTACTCTGCATATTCCATTCATCTATTCCTGTTCCAGTGTAGGAAGATCTTGTAGTGTGTTACATCTTCAAATTGCATATTGGCAAAGAAGGTCTTGGATAATAGTTTCGAGTTTTAGGATATTTCATATTATTTCTCATTTTATTAATAGATAAGTTTTGAAATTTTGATTTAATTCTTCTATTGGGTCGGATTCTGTAAGGACATTAATGTTTGATTTGGAGGATGATAATTCACTAAGTTTTTTACTATATTTCTAGAATAGTGTTGTGATATTGAATTTAATAATTCCTCTTTGGAATGTCAAAAGGTTCAAAAAAATGGTTAACATATTTTGGAATAAAGAAGTGTTGAGTTGATGTTAATTTCCTAAAGGTGTGGAATTTCTAAATTTCTACTATCTCCTTCCTGAGGGTTTTTGAAATCTTGGTGTATTTGTTAGATAGCATTATCTTCTATCCTATCATTTGTTGACTAATGGTGTGGAGAATTGATTAGAGTAATTATTTTGATGTTGAACATTTTTAATGTCTCTTAAAGTTGGTTGTTTTTTCATCATCAATTCATTTACTATTACTTTTTAATTCATTCATTTACATTTTTTGTTTCAATTACTGTTCATCACTATTCACTATTACTGTTCATGCATGTAGCAGTTTACTGTAGATTACTGTTCATCCGTTGTTCACAACTTGATTGAATTAAGGGTTAGATAAATCTAGAAAGTTTTAATCTGAAGAACTCTAGAATTGATTCTAGGTTGCGCTTGGTCAACCTGTTAAGCGTTGGTCAGCCGTGTTAGGTGGTTCCGAAGGTGGTCCCGTACTTGGTGGTCCGTAATCTAAGAGAAAAACTAGAACTTTTAGGTTAGAATTATTTTAGAGATGTCTAATTTCTTAAGAAGATTAGAAAGTAGTTGTAAGCGAGATGATAGTGTAACAGTAATGCTATTAGAATTAATAATCAACAACAAAACACTAATAATAATTAAGAATTAATGAAATCTATTAACACTCAAGAGATTATAGACAAAAATAGATCAACACTTACATAATTGGAACATACCACCAGTTAAAAAAGATACAAATATCACAATAGGTAGTTTGAATTTATGTGATTACTTATTAAAACAACAGAAAAAATAATGATAACCGAGAAAAGGTTGAAGAAATTCAACTTCTTTCTGAAGAAGCAATACACAGACATAGACAAAACAACTATAAATTTACACATAGGATTGTACAAGTAGCAGTAAAATATTATTTAGATTAGGACAAAACCTTCCAATATTAGTAATTTTAAGAGACGCAAGAAATTTAAACTTCAATAACTCTTATTAGCAGTATTATTCTAATTTAGAAAGCGGTCCAGTTTATTGATTGTTATCCAAACTTTACAGTAGGACATGATTCAAACAATACTGTCTGCATTAACTATTAATTTAAAAGCTTCTAATCTTACTTATCAAGATAAAACCCAACCAGTAGCATTAATATATAGAATTTATTACAAAGTTATGAACCACATAAGTCCAAGAGCCATTAGGATGTCCCCACCAGGAACACAGTTATAATGGAAGCCGATAAAACAAAAACATAAACTTTACACCAAAAGATTAGCTTGGGATGAATTATTAAAAACCGATTGGAAATTAGAAAAATTATGCCTCTAAAACCTTTACATGATCAAAATGTTCTGAATACAACAAATAATACAAGAACCAGATGGCACAATAAGATTAAAATTTAGAGAAACACCCTTAGAACAAAATCAACCCATAATTACTAACAAAACATCATACACACCCTAGGATTGAAGAAATTACAACACCTAGCTCTTCGTCAACAACTTCAACAAGTAAATTAGTAGGAGAAATTATTCCCCTCCTGTACAAAACCTGCGTATGAAAACACATCAAGCCACCTAGTTCAAAACATAGTCAGAAGTATTAGGAACTTATAGTCAAATCAACACAATACAAAACCTTTTGAAATTAACAAAGAATTATAAAACAAGAATTTCTACAAAATTATAATAAAGAAAAACGACCAATATTCTTTACAAAATTTAATCCCGAAGAACAAATACCCTTAGATCTGAATGGTACAATACACAAGAAAAATTAAAACAAAATATTATTCTTTAATTGGTTAGAAATAGAAAATGTTATCAAGATTTAAGTGAAAAGAAAACTATTTTTGTTACCACTAATGCGACAAAAAATTGGCAAACATCAACAAATAAAATTATTACATCTGTTCTCCACCTTTAGAGAAATTAAAATAGAACATCAACAACCAGAAATAATAGCATCACCATTTAAAAAAATTAATAGAATAGATGATGATAAAAAACAACCAACTTTAAGAGACATTAAAAAATTCAACATCAAATAATTACTCTAATCAAATTCTCCACACCATTAGTCAACAAATGAATAGGATAGAAGATAATACTACCAATAATCACCAAGATTTCAAAAGTCCCCGGAAGGAGATAGTAGAAATTTAGGACTCCACACCTTTAGGAATTCAAAATCACCTCTTTAAACATCAACTTCAACACCCCTTTATTCACAAAAATTGTTAAACCATTTTTGAAACCCTTTGACATTCAAAAGAGGAAATTATTAAATTCAATAATCACAACACTATTCTAGAAAATATTAGTAAAAACTTAGTGGAATATCATCCTCCAATCAAACTTAATGCTTACGGAATCCGACCCAATAGAAGAATTAAATCAAAATTTTCAAAACTTATCTATTAATAAAATGAGAAAAATATGAAAATCCTAAAACCGAAACTATTATCCAAGACCTTTTTGCCAAATATGCAATTTGAAGATGTAACACAACTAGCAAGATCTTCCTACATGAACAGGAATAGATGAATGGAATATAGGCAGAGAGCTGAACATCAAATATTAAATTTTACAAGAAATGACTATGGCAGCATTAGCTCATAAATCACATGCAACACTGATCATCAAATAGCAAAAATATTAGTCTCAGGATTTACGAAGATGTTAAAAAATTGGTGGGATAATGATTACCAGAATCACATAAACATCAAATATTACACGCAACAAAAAAGACTAGGAAAGTCAAAGTGAAGGTACTCGTCAGTAGATATGAACAAAGAAGAAAAGACGCTGTAGCTACATTAATTTAGCAATAACCAAAAACTTTGTAGGAGACCCAACAAGCTTTCAGAAAAAATCAAGAAATATTATCAAACTTAAGATGTCCAACCATAGCAGATTTTAGATGGTACAAGGATATGTTTTTCCAAAAAGTATTACAAGAACAGACTGTAGGAAACCCTATGGAAGAAAGGTTCCTAGAGGCCTACCTAGATATTTAATCAAACTGTCAAGATGCATTATACAAAAAATATGATGGAAATATACTTATGAAGACTTAACATATGGAGATTTAATTAGTTTTATTAACAACGAAGCTTTATAATTTGCATGATTTAAAATTAAAGGCTAAAAAAAATGAATTAAAACAAAAACAAAGAATAAGTGGATTTGTAGTGTCAATATGGTTATGAAAAAATATTACCCCCTCTATTAAGTACAAAAAAGATAAAAAACAAAAACAATATAGAAAACCTTATTACAGAAGAGATTATAAATACGAACAAAAACTTATGATAAACCTATAAAAGAAAAAAATCCTCTAACAAGAAAATATCCAAAAAATCTATCACATATGGAAATGCAAACAACAAGGTCATTACGCAACCAAGGGTCCTATGAAAAATCAAATCAAAAAGTGTAGAAATAGATTTGAATTAAAACAACAATTATTAAAAATTATTCAAACAGACTCTGAAGAAGAATCAGTTACAATATAGATAATGAAGATATGATTTATCAAATTCAAGAAAATTCTTCTGAATCAATGAGTGAGCCGTACAAGACTCTGATGATTGTGATTGCGGGGCCTTGTTAACTATGCAATGAAATCAAAAAATATGATATCAAAATCTAGACCTAAGTCAATAAATGTTATTACCAAATCAAAAGAATTTTTATTAGATATTATTGACAAAATTCAGGATGAAGACATTAAAAGAGAATATTTATTAAAACTTAAAGAATTAATTTTATCCGAAGAAAAACAAAAAGATGTAGATTCTTATAATTTAAAGATATATTAAAAAGACGACAAACACACACCAGTTACTTTAAGTGATTTACAAGAAGAAATCAATATTCTGAAAAATCAAGTTAAAGAATTACAAAACGATAATATGAAATCAGACAGATTTTTTATGTTAAAAGCCTCCAAAGAAATTGTAGGACAACCATCAACTTCAAATCAGGTTACAAAATAAAGAAAGAAGAAGCATTTTAGAAATTTCTAGAATTCAATTTCAAAAATGGCATGTTTACATTAGGATCAATATTAATCACGAATAGATATTATTACACAAGCTTTAGTAGACATGGAGCAGATCAAAACTGTATAAGAGAATGATTATCCAACCAAATATTATGAAAAAACAAAAGAAAGATTATATGGAGCAATGGTCAACAATTAAACATTAATTATAAATATCTAATGCTCATATTTGTATACAAAATTTTTGTATTAAAGTACATTATTTAGCAAAAGATTTAGATTAAGACGTTATATTAGGTACACCATTTTATCACTCAAATTTACCGTTTTAGTGTAACCAATAAAGGATTACAAGCAATATTTTAGGACAAAATGTTACATTTGAATTTGTCAATCCACCATTAATAAAGTATAGTAAGTTAAAATATTTCAATATCTAAGATAAACACTATACCAAATTAAAGAGTCTAGAAATTGTCCTTACCAAAGAATGGCTCGATTACCACAAATTTTGGATGCTTGCATTACAAAAACTGTTTTCAACTTTTTGCATTAAGATTTCAAAGGTTTCAAAATATATTTTCGATAAAATGCAAAAATCAAAAAGTTTTCTTCTAATAGTCTCTCTCATCACAACAACTTTCAGGACACAGATTATTAGGAAAGAGTGAGAGTGAGGAAAAGATGGGCACTCCCATCAAACCCAAAAACAATCCAAAGTCAAAAGATCGTATGCGATGCTACCACCTCAACAACCTATTACCCCACAAACAAAACCTTCACAATCAAGATCCTCAAAACCCAATAAACAGAAAAACATTATCACCCAACCAAACCGGTTTACTTTTCTTGATGAAGAATCTGTTTCTTCATCTCCACCAAGAAATTACCAACAAGCCCTTACAATACCACCATCTTCTTTACCTTCTCCATAAAACCTATCGACATTAATCCCACTTTTCAATACATTGAGAAAGATATAACCAATCAATTGCATTGTTGAACCCGAATATGGGGACAAACTATGCAAGAAACTTATCAAAAATTTTCCCTCCAGATTTTTATTTTATTCCTGATGATTATTAAAAACAAGAACATTTTATGAATTTATTTTAGGTGATACTGATTCAATAGAAATTACCCATAATCTAGATAAAAATGATCCCAATAGATAGCTTTTTCAAAATGCAAAATTAAAAAGGTTTGAGACCTACAGATTGGCGTATGGGATTTATCAAAAAACGCCCATTTTCTCAATCCTCATTCCCCAAGAATTTTATAAAGATTATCAAAAAGCTTGGTTTACTTTTGTTTAACTCATACAAACACACTCTTGGTTTTTCATTTTTGACAAAACTTGTCCAAAAACATTTCCAAAATGGTTTCAACAATGGTTTAATTTTTTCGGTTTAAATGAAAAAATCTTTCCACCTTCGGGCTTGGAAGGATATACTGTTTACAAAAAATTTCAACAATAGTGAAGACTCTTTGCTAGCTTTTTCCAGCAATTTTTTAATTGCATGGATAATGAGTTGGCAGTTTCAATCACTAATCCTCCTCCTCCAAAATTCGGAGAATTACAAGAAAAATTTCTTATTAATGGTGGCCTAGTCTTTCCATCCAAAATATTAGTCCACCGGCTGTGCAGATGTGGATCTCTCAACACCCGCAGATATGTCAACCTCAACAACAATCAACATTTTTGACGTAAAAATCAAGACTTCTTGCTGAGTTGGCTCAATGTCAAAACCCTCAAGATATGGACAATTATATGGCCATTGGATCTTCAACATCTCAAAAAGCAGGCTCGGACAACACCAAATCACCAAGTGATCAAAATGAGGATGACTATTTTGTCAGTGTCCAAAACCAGATCATTATGACTTAAATAAAGGTTGATGCCTAGATCATTTTTTCAACACTTTCGGGGATCCTCGAGATTATTCCAGCTTCTCTACAACACTTGTCAAGAGAGTTTCAATAACGACTTTTACCATAAACACTTTCCTGTAGCAATAAATGCTTTTCAAGATAGCCTGACTTTTTCAAGATTATCAAGCTAGCTTTCATCACGTGGCTTCTGCAGAAGAATACAAATTTCAAGACTTCAAAGTTTGCAAGTTGCAATTGTCAATCTCCTCTGACAACAAGCAAGACTTTCAAGTATCCTTTTTGAGCCTTATCAGTGTCTTCCATTTCAGAACAGATCCTCAATAATTCAAGACACGTATCCAAGACAGCTCATCACTTATCAACAACTTTATTTTCTCTGTAATATATATAATGTAACGGATTCAAATCTTTTTGAAACCGGTTGTTGTAGTATAAATATTGATCACTTCCGTTGTAAGCGTCAAGTTTTTTCAAGCACAAAAAAGTCATAAAAATTAAGTTTTTTAAGCTTTCAAACACTTTGAGAGAGAAAGTTTCCTCTCGTGTACAAATTATCAAAGCAATAAAGTTGTAAGTTTCTTCAAAACATTCACTTGACTTAATTTACATTGCATTATTACAATAGTCTTTGCATTTACTTTTTGAACTGACTTCACACTCATCTTACTATTACTTTTTAATTCATTCATTTTCATATCAACATCAAAATAATTACTCTAATCAAATTCTCCACACCATTAGTCAACAAATGAATAGGATAGAGAAATACTACCCACATAATCACCAAGATTTCAAAAGCCCCCGAAAGGAGATAGTAGAAAAATAGGACATTCCACACCTTAGGAAATTCAACATCAACTTTAACACCCTTTATTCACAAAAATATGTTAAACCATTTTTTGAACCCTTTGACATTCCAAAAGAGGAAATTATTAAATTAATAATCACAATACTATTCTAGAAATATTAGTAAAAAACTTAGTGAATATCATCCTCCAAATCAAACATATATCCTTTCAAAATCAAACCCAATAAAAGACAAAAGTATAGGAAAAGAAAACTTTCTTATAAAAATAAAAGAATAAAAAATGTTGGAAATGTAAAACAGAAGGACATAATGCTTTTAAATGTCCCACTAAAAAACAAAGTAAAAACTTAACATTAGGATCCCAACATACTAACACCAAAAATACCCTTTGAAATACTACCACCTCAACGACGTTTTACCCCTCAATTAATAAGCTAAGTCAAGACAATTCTAACAAAAACTTTGACAAAAACTTCAATAATTCTTAGTAGGAACCCTCAAATATTAAGAGTCAGTTTTTACAAAATTGCATAATAGTAACCCAATGAAACAATAAATATGATATCAAAATCTAGACCTAAGTCAATAAATGTTATTACCAAATCAAAAGATTTTTATTAAGATTATTGACAAAATTCAGGATGAAGACATTAAAAGAGAATATTTATAAAACTTAAAGAATTAATCTTATCTGAAGAAAAACAAAAAGATGTAGATTCTTATAATTTAAAGACATATTAAAAAGATTCGACAAACCAACACAAGTTACTTTAAGTGATTTACAAGAAGAAATCAATATTCTAAAAATCAAGTTAAAGAATTACAAAACGATAATATTGAAATCAGACAGATTTATTATGTTAAAAGCCTCCAAAGAAATTGTAGGACAACCATCAACTTCAAAATCAGGATTATAGATTAAAGAAACTGAAGAAGCATTTATAATGAATTTCTAGAATTCAATTTCAAAAATGGCATGTTTACCTTAGGATCAATATTACACGAATTAGATATTATTACACAAGCTTTAGTAGACACTGGAGCAGATCAAAATTGTATAAGAGAAGGATATTCTAACCAAATATTATGAAAAAGCAAAAGAAAGATATATGGAGCAAATGGTCAACAATTAATATTAATTATAAATTATCTAATGCTCCTGTTTGTATACAAATTTTTGTATTAAAAGACCTTTATTTTAGCAAAAGATTTAGATCAAGAAGTTATATAGGTACACCTTTTATCACTCAAATTTACCCTTTTAGTGTAACCAATAAAGGAATTACAACCAATATTTTAGGACAAAATGTTACATTTGAATGTCAATCCACCATTAATAAAATATATTAATAATTTAAAAGACTTATCAATATCAAAAATAAATCTCATAACTATAAGAAAAGACAAATTAATTCTTAAAAGAAGAATTAAAACATGAAAGGATAAAACAACAATTAGAAAATCCAAAAATTCAAGAAATTATTAAAAAATTTAGAAAAGCGATTTTCACAAGACAATGCTCACAATTCTAAACGCCTTTTGGGATAGAAAACAACATGTAGTCTGTCTTCCCTATATTAAAAAATTTGATGAGAAAAATATACCAACAAAAGCTAGACTCATACAGATGAATAAGGAATACTCGAACACTGTCATAAAGAAATCAAGATTTACAAGATAAAAAATTAATTAGACCAAGTAAATCTCCATGGAGTTGTTCTGCCTTCTATGTCAATAATGTGGCAGAAAAAGAACGAGGAGTTCCAAGATTAGTCATCAATATAAACCATTAAACAAAGTATTAATGGATTAGATATCCCATTCCCAACAAAAAGATTTAATAATAGAAACAATGCAACAATATTTTCAAAATTGATATGAAGTTAGGATTTTGGCAAGTCCAAATAGATGAATTAGATAGATACAAAACGGCATTTAATGTTCTTTTGATCAAATGAATGGAATGTTATGCCTTTAGATTAAAAAGACACATCAGAATTTCAAAATATTATGAGTAATCTTAATCCTTAATACATTTTACAATAGTATATATTGCTGATGTCTTAGTTTTTTTCAGAATCAATAGATCAACATTTAAAATATTTGAAGAAATTATTAAAAGAAATGAATTATGTGTTCAGCCACAAAAATGAAATTATTTCAAACAAAAATCAGATTTTAGGTCATGAAATTTATAAATGAAACTATTAAACCAATTGATAGGACAATAGAATTTGCAAATAATTTTCCTAATGAATTAAGAGACAAAACACAATTACAAGATTTTTAGGATGGGTTAATATGTGCAGAGTTTTTCCAAGACCTTAGAAAATTATGTGAACCATTATACCAAAGACTTAGAAAAAATCCTCCTGCATGGTCGAATCCCACACCCAAATAGTTAGAGAAATCAAATCCAAAATTAATTCCTTCCTGTTAGTATATTGGATCCATCAGTTATTCTATATAGAAACTGATGCCTCTGATATAGGTTATGGTGGAATATTAAAACAAAATAGATAATAAAGAAAGTCTAATTAGGTTCCTTTTGGAGTCTGTCGGTGCTCAAAAAAATTATTCAACTATCAAAAAAAAGTTATCAATTGTTTTATGCATTACAAAATTTCAAGTGATTGATTATAAAAAGCTTTTGATCCGAACAAGATTCTTCTGCATCAAAATTTATTTTTAAAAAGATGTAAAAAATTTAGTTTCAAAACAATTTTCGCCAGATGGCAAGCAATACTGTCTTGTTTTGACTTTGAAATTGAACACATCAAGGACACAATATTCATTACTGTTTTCTTTCCGTGAATTCTTACAGGGAAAGAAAAAGTTGAGTGACAAAGAGAGTGGTGACAAAAAGTAATTGAGTGAAAGATGGGCACTCCTATCAAAGTCAATAATTCTCAAAAGAAAAAACCTTAAAAAATTTTCAAAAATCAAAAAATGTTTTACTATTGTCCAAAATCATCATCTTCTAACAGAAAAATAATCATAGAAAATTTCAAAAAAATATTTTTTCAAATGATATTTGGCAAAGAATTCTTCATGATTCCCATATTGATGATTTTTTGGCATTATCTAAATATCTTAAAAATCTAACACCAATTCAATTAGCCGAAGCCTTACCCATTTCTTCAAAAGCCATTGACAAATTATTCTTGAAACCGAAATTCGTACCAAAAAAGTCCTTATGAAATATAAGGATGGAGATCCGCAAGAATTATTCAGTATTTGTGCTTCTTCTCTTTTTAATAAACCATCAGCATCAACATTTGAAAACAATAATTATATTCAACAATTAGTCACAGCTGAAGAGGTTGTTGAATTAGTCGAGGCCGAAGATTACGAAGGAGAAAATGATTTTTTAACTTCTCAAATCCAAGACAATTCTCAAAACCATGAAGATAGTGACTCAGATAATTTTCTTTCGGGCGATTCTCAAGATTCTCAATTTGAGGATTCTCACTTTTAAGATGATTAAGAGACAATGACTCAGCATTGTTTTGTCCACTTTTCATCATTTACAAGACTTTTCAAGACTATCTTTGTGAAGAAATTCAAGTTTTCATCACGTGGTAGTAACAAATCTCAAGATTCAAAAGTTTCGGCACTGACAAGATTCTTCTCCAACCGACTTTATCTTTTGGCAGGAAGCAAATCAGTCAAGATTTTTCTGCAAAATTTAAAGTTTTCCAAAATATCAAAACTTCTTCAAGATAATCCTTTCACGTGGCTTCTCTACAACACTTGTCAAGAAGAGTTTCAATAAAGACTTTTACCATACATCACTTTCCTGCAGCAATAAATGCTTTTCAAGATAACCTGACTTTTTCAAGATTATCAAGCTAGCTTTCATCACGTGGCTTCTGCAAGAATTACAAATTTCAAGACTCCAAAGTTTGCAAGTTGCAATTGTCAATCTCCTCTGACAACAAGCAAGACTTTCAAGATATCCTTTAATGAGCCTTATCAGTTTGTCTTCCATTTTCAGAACAGATCCTCAATAATTCAAGACACGTATCCAAGACAGCTCATCACTTATCAAGAACATTTTATGAATTTATTTTAGTTGATACTGATTCAATAGAAATTACCCATAATCCAGATAAAATTTAAATGTTGATCAATTGATTCTGAAAAAACTAAGACATCGTCAATATATACTATTGTAAAATGTATATAGGGATTAAAGATATCATTCATAATATTTTGAAATTCTGATAGTGCATTTTTTAATCCGAAAGGCATAACGTTCCATTCATATTGACCTTTTAATATGTCTTTTAAATTATAAGAATCTACATCTTTTTGTTTTTCTTCGGATAAAATTAATTCTTTAAGTTTTAATAAATATTCTCTTTTAATATCTTCATCCTGAATTTTGTCAATAATATCTAATAAAAATTCTTTTGATTTGGTAATAACATTTATTGACTTAGGTCTCATATTTATAATATAATGTCATAATCAATTACGTAATTATTTAATTATGTAATGTTATAATTAATTATGTGATCATACTATAATGTAATATTATATTAAATTAAGTAATAATACTATAAATCTTTAATGTAATATTATAATTAATTAAATTTTTAATCATTTGATTAATTAATGTAATAATGTAGTAAATTACTAATGTTTATAATGTAATTATAACTGATTAAGTAATCATTTAACTATGTAATGTTATAATTAATTAAGTGATCATAATTTAATATAACTATAATGTAACGTTTAATTAATTAAATTTCTAATCATTTAATTAAGTAATAATTTGTTTATAATGTAATATTATAATTAATGTTTATAATATAATGTCATAATCAATTAAATAATCATCTAATTATGTAATGTTATAATTAATTATGTAATCATACTATAATGAATTAAATAATCGTATTATAAATCTTTAATATAATATTATAATTAATTTGTTTATAATAGAATTATAATTAATTAAATAATCATTTAATTAATGTAACAATTAATTAAGTAATCGTACTGTAAATTTATAATATAATGTTATAATTAATTAAATATCTAATTATTTAATTAAGTATTGTGCTAATGTTTATGTAGTAAATTAGTAATTACTAATGTTTATAATATAATGTCATAATCAATTAAGTAAATATTTAATTATGTAATGTTATAATTAATTATGCGATTATATTATAANCGATAATTTCGTTAAATCTTTGGTTATATGGAAAATCTTCTTTGTTTGGAAGAAATTGTAAAATTTTGCTGTTGGAAGGTTTGAGTTTCTGTGGGTGTTTGGTGCTGTAGATTTCAGTTTGGTGCTCTAGGCTTCAGCTTGAGTTTATTATTTTGTGTGGAATAAATGGGGAGGTGATAATTTCGTTAAATCTTTGGTTATATGGAATTCTGGATCATAATCTTCTCAGCTTGCTTTGCCACATTCTTCTTCAGCTCCTCTAGCGCCGCTTTTAACTGCTCAAGCTGTGGCAAACTAAGGTCTTCAATCGGATTCTCCCACCAGCACTGAGCCTGAGAAGCCTTCCTCATCTGAATAAGCTCTTCAATCAGATTCTCCCACCAGCACTGAGCCTGAGCTGAGGAAGAAGAATTGCTGACTGCCGAAGAACTGAAGAAGAACGACTGAACGAGATTTGTTTTAATTTTTTGTAAAAACCCACCAAAACGACGTCGTTTTGGGGGTGTGAGATTTTGTTTTTTTTCTTTCAAAAATTCGTGAATTATACGGAAAACCTTATTATACGCGAATTATACGGTAGATTTTACAAAATACGTATACGCGTGTTTTATACGTGAATTATACGGCTGTCCGTACAATTCGCGTATAATACGTGTTTTTACTAACTAGGATAGTAGGTACCAGAGAGCAAACTAGTGCTACGAGTAGTAGTAGTGGTCAATAGAGAGGATGACCTTAAGCATAAGCTCTTGTGTTTTCACTTGCTCAGCAAGATGTACATGCCACTCTAGATATCATCATGGGTATATTATCTATCTTTAAGCATGAGGCTCGTGCGCTAATTGATCTTGGCTCCACACATTCTTTTGTCTCTCATGTGTTTGCTAAGTATGCTAATAGGGAGCTATAGCCCTTGGGATGTAAACTAGTAGTAGCTACCCCTATAGGAAATTCGTTGATAACAGGAAATGTGTATTGGGGTAGTGTGGTAACAGTTAGTGAGCATGAGTTAGAGGTGGATTTGATTCCTTTAGAGATCTCTGACTTTGAGGTAATTTTAGGGATGGATTAGCTTACAAACGATGGGGCCACAATAGACTACTTTCAAAAGGAGGTGACATTCAAAAACCAAGGGCAAGTAGAGTTTGTTTTCTATGGGGAACATCGTGTCCTCTTTTCTTGTGTAATCTTTGTTATGAATGCTAGGCGATTGCTTAGGAAACATTGTCCAACCTACCTAGCACATGTAATAGACACCAAAGTTAGTGAGCCGACGATGGAAGATATCTTGATAGTGAGGGAGTTTCAAGATGTGTTTTCCAAAAAGCTTCCTAGTTTGCCACATGTTAGGAAGATTAAATTCACTATAGATTTAGTCCCCAACACAGCTCCCATATCTATGGCTCCTTATAGAATGGCCCCTAGAGAGTTGAAAGAGTGGAAGATCCCATTGCAGGATTTAGTGGACAATGGTTTCATCAGGCTGAGTGTATCACCTTGGGGAGCATCGATATTTTTTGTCAAGAAGAAGGATGGGAGTTTTAGGTTGTGCATCGATTATCGACAATTGAACAAGGTGACGGTGTGTAATAAGTATCCCCTCTCAAGGATAAACGATTTGTTTGATCAATTACAAGATACCAAGATAAACTTGAGATCGGGGTACCACTAACTAAAGTTTAAGGAGGCGGATTTTCCTAAGACAGCATTCAATAGGCATTATGAGTTTTTAGTGATGCTCTTTGGTCTAACCAATGTACCAAAAACATTTATGGACTTGATGAATAGGGTGTTCCAACCTTATGTTGATTGATTTATGGTGGTGTTCATAGATGGTATTTTGGTGTACTCGAGGACTGAGCTAGAACATGATCGAGGAACACCTCAGGATGGTCCTGCAGACACTTCGGGAAAGGCAACTCTATGCAAAGTTCAGCAAGTGCTAGTTTTGGTTAGATAAATTGGCATTTTTAGGGCATGTGATTTCTGTTGATAAGATATATGTGGATCCCCAAAAGGTTGAGGCAATGTTGAATTGGGAAAGGCTAACTAATTTGACAGAGATTATGAGTTTTCTTGGCTTAGCCAGGTATTATAGAAGATTCGTTGAGAGTTTCTCCAAGATAGTGGCCCCATTGACAAGATTGACTCAAAAAGAATTGTGAGAAAAGTTTCCAAGAATTGAAAATAAGGTTTACGTCAACTCCAATGCTTACTTTGTCGTCGGGTACCAAGCGATTTGTGGTGTTTAGCAATGCATCTAGACAAGGGTTGGGTTGGGTTGTGTGTTAGTGCAAAATGGAAAGGTGGTGGCCTATGCTTATGGGAAACTCAAGAAGCATGAGATGAATTACCTAACCCATAACTTAGAATTGGCAGCAATGGTGTTTGTTCTCAAGACTTGGAGATATTACTTGTATGGAATGACTTGTCAGATGTATATGAACCATAAAAGCTTGAAGTATCTGTTTACTCAAAAGGAGTTGAACCTTAGGCAAAGGAGGTGGATTGAACATATAAAAAATTATGATTATGTGATTGACTTCCATCCAGGTATAGCCAATGTTGTGGCAAATGCACTTAGTAGAAAACCCACAAGTGCTATGGCAAATATGAAGATGATATGATACCCCTTGTTAAAGCCAATGTTGTGGCAGATGCACTTAGTAGAAAACCCACAAGTGTTATGGCAAATATGAAGATGATATGATACCCCTTGTTAATAGAGTTGAGAACCTCAAAGGTGAAGTTAAAAATAAGTGATTCGGGGTGTTGTTAGCCAACATTCAAGTTAGGCCTGTTTTGGTCGATAGAATTAAGGAGATGCAATCTTCTGATTCTAACCTAGTGAAGTTGAAGAAGGAAGTGACGAGTTACGGGCCGATTATGTGGTTAGAGAGGATGGTGCTTTGGTGACGAGAAATCAACTTTGTGTGTCGGATGACAAAGAATTAAAAAGAGAGATTTTAGAAGAGGCACATTCCTTGACTTATGCCATGCATCCAAGGAGTACGAAGATGTATTGTACATTAAAGGAACACTATTGGTGGCAAGGTATGAAAAGAGAAGTAGCCGAGTTTGTTTCCCAATGTCTTATGTGTCAACAACTCTTGAACATTAGTAGCCAGTAAGGCTACATACTGCAGTGGAAGTGGGAACATATCACCATGGATTTTGTGGTAGGACTTCCCCATACCTCTCATGGGCATGACATCATTTGGGTGATTGTGGATAGGTTGACGAAGTTTGCCCATTTCTTATCAATTAAGGCCACATTCTCATTAGATAAGCTAGAGAGCATTTATGTGGCAGAGATAATGAGACTTCATGATGCCCTCTTATCTATAATGTCAAATAGAGATCCTAGATTCACCTCCAGATTTTGGCCAAGTCTACAAAAAGCCTTGGGTGCAAAGTTGAATTTCAGTATAGTCTTTCACCCCCAAATAGATGGACAATCAGAGAGGACGATTTAAATATTGGATATGTTAAGGGCTTTTGTGATGGAGTTTAAAGGTAGTTGCAATGTATACGTACATTTGATGCAATTTGCCTACAATAATAGCTACCAATCTAGTATTGGGATGCCCCCATATGAAGCGTCATTTGGCCAGAAATGTAGAACTCCAATGTGTTGAGATGAGGTTGGTGAGAGGAAATTATTGGGCCTTGAGATTGTGCAAGATACAAATGAGAAGATTGAGGTAATAAGGGCAAGGCTTAAGGCGGCTCTAGATAGACAAAAGAGTTATGCCGATAATCAGAAAAGGAACCTTGAGTTTCAAGTAGGTGACAAGGTATTTCTAAGGGTTTCTTCATGGAAGGGCGTATTGAGGTTTGAAAAAAGAGGCAAGTTGAGCCCAAGGTACATTGGCCCATATAAGGTTCTTGAGAAAGTTGGTGCGGTTGCATATAGATTGGCCCTACCACCCGAGTTTGCAAAAATCCACAATGTTTTCCATGTCTCTATGCTTTAGAACTATGTGTCAGATCCCTCTCACATTTTGCAATACCTACCCATACAATTGAGAGAGGATTTAACTTATGAAAAGAAACAGATTGAGATTATTGACCAAAAGGAACAAGTGTTCCATACGAGAACCATTCCATGGGTGAAAGTGTTATTGAGGAACCATGGAATTGAGAAGGCAAATTGGGAGCAAAAGAATCTAATGAGGACTCACCATCCTGAACTATTTTGAATTGATAAGTAAAATTTTGGAGACGAAATTTTTATGAAGGGAGAATTGTAACCCCCGCACCCCATTGTGTTACATGTGTGTTTATATACATTTATGTATTAATATGATTATTGCATGCTTTCTCCTTTTTATGTGTAGATGAATGAAAACTTATGATGGTTGGTTGTGGGGGGTGCCTTTTTGTAATATGTTTTATTTTGGAGTGTGTTGGATTTGTAATTTGTATTAGAATTTAGATTGGTTATGGGTTGATTAATCATGTATCATGTATGTGTATGATATATGTTGAATGAAGTTGTGGCAGGATATTGCTTGTGTTGTGATTGTCCAAATTAAGTTGGTGAAGAGAAAATTCAGTCAATTTGTGGAACTGGTTTGTTTTATTGATAAATGAGAGTGTTTTGGTTTTGAAGGAATTCTAATGGTGATGTTTTAAATTGGGTTTTCGGCTGGATGATACATGGAATTGTGGCTAGAAATTTATATTTTCATGACTGATCTTTGGCTTGTCAACGTGTTAGAAGTTGTTGAGTGGTGTGGAGCTTTATGGTATGCATTTGGATGATCTAGAATGTTTGTGGTGTGATTAGAAGTTGTGCATGTTGTTTAAAAATGTGTCAAGGGCTAAAAAGAGGAGTTTTTGGGGCTGCAAGATTGTATGTCGCAACACACATTTTTTCATACCGCAGCATAGAGCTCTATGGAATTTGGATCGCACTGTGAGTGTTAAGAGTTATTTTGGGGGGTGTAAGTGAAAATATTCAACAATTAGGGACTATTCCAAATTAACGATAATTTGGGGGTCAAGATGTAATGAAAATGCTCATGTGTCAAGGATATAAAATAGAGTAAAAGTTGGGGGGACAAATTGGTATTTGCCAAGCACCCATCTTAAACCCAGATTCAACCGATTGCAAGGGGAGGAGAAGGGAGGAAGAAGAAGAAGAAGAAGAGAAACAAAAGAGAGAAAGAAAGAAAAGAGGAAAAGGGTAAATCTAACCCGAAATTTGTTAGCAAAGCAATTTTTGGCGTGCATTATCCACGGGTAAGCCTTTAATTGGGTAAATTGTCATCCTTTTTTCTTATTTTCCTAACTTAAGGGTTAAAGCTAATTTCTTTAATAATTGGTTCAAGCAGGAAAATAAGAACCAAGTTTGTTGAAGGCTTTCATTATTTGGGACAAGCTTCACGTGTGAGTGGAAAATCTAAACCTCAATTTTTAAATTTGATAAAGGTTTGATATAAACCTCAATTTTTAAATTTGATAAAGGTTTGATATAAGCTTCAAATGAGTATTTTGGCTTACTATTTGTCCAATTTTTTTTTTTTTTTCCTTACATAGATGTGATTCATTGCTAATATCACTTACTTACATAAGAAAGATGAAATCTTGATGTTGTTAGGTAAGAAAAACTTATGATGATACGAAAATGGGTCAAATTGTTAATTTTGAAAACGTGTTTGGAAACTTATAGTTTCACCCCCATGTTGCATATGATATCTAATGCTACTATATGACTTTCAATTATGAGAAATGGCATGATTTGTGTTAATTAACGTTGTAGAGCATGTGTATGATTGGTTTATTGGCTTTACTCGAGTGATGCGAATTCTACTGGGTATGATGGATTGTTAAACTCTACTCGAACGATGCAAATTTCGTTGGGTAGGACAAACCCCAGTGTTTCGCCTAAGCAATGCAAATTCCGTTAGGCATGATCGATTCTAATGCTCTGCACAAGTGATGTGAATTACGTTGGGTAAAACATTACATTTTTATCCCAAACGATGCGAATTTCACTGGGTTTGACAGTTTTATTGCCAGAGCGATGCAAATTCCGCTTAGCACGATAGATTTTTTTTTTTTTTTTTAATTTTTTTTTTTTGCGGTGAGAGACACCAACATTGGTTGTGAGAGATGGTTTATATATTTATAAAACATGTTTATGGAATTGAGACTTTATACGCATGAATGTTATGTTGCATACTAAAATGTTTTCTTCTATTCCCCATTTAGTGAGTTTTTTTAGCTCACCCCTTTTTTCAAATGTTTTTTTTTTTCCCCTCATCAGGTCAAGAAGAGGATTGTGCAAAAGAGTGACATCCACTCAAGGTTGAGCCACACGACTCTATTTTACCAAGTGTATAATCGATGGGTTTCACTTTTACGCCACAAAGGCTAATGTTTTGCCCCATCGATGTGTCATTTCATGTTTTATTTTGGTTTGTAAAAGAATATAAAACCTGATACCATAGATTACCCTCGTTTTGACATACAGAAGAAACGTTTTATAATGTTATTTCAAAAATACAAGTTTTTATGGTTTTACAGTTTCTAACATGGTATATCTCGATCACCCGAGTCTCATGGATGCACTTAAAGCTTGTGGGATGGGGATGGTCAGGACAAGTCGTGTCATTGAGGGTCTAATATAATAACTTTAGATTTTTTTTTTTTTTTTAAATTCCAAGGAGGGCGTTGGCCCACCCTAGGCTCACATTAACCACACCTTTGCGTAGTTGTAAGATGTGGGATAATTACTTTAAAGGGATAAGTATTTTAACTCCCTTGAGGTTTGGTCGAATTAAGATAAACTTCTTGTAGTATTAGTAATTATTTTCAACCACTTTGTGATACTGATAATGACTCTCACCCCCTTGCCGTCAATGTCTTTTTTTTGTTACTTTTAACCACCAAAAGGGTAAATGACCTTAATGTCCTCACTTGCTAAATCCATCAATTGCGACCCACCCCCTTACTTTCGTTTCATCTCTAACAGCCCCAAACACCCGTATTAGGGTTAGAAAATTATTAAATTATGTAAAATAGTAAAAATTTTAATAAGAAAATAGAAATAACTAAAAAATAAAATTAAAAAAACCTCTGAAAAAGGGAAAAATCTAGAAAAATGAAAAAAAAAATCTAAATAATGAAAAGAATAAGAAATAAATGGAAAAAAATTAAAAATAAAATGATCTAAAAATTGAAAACTTCCTTTTTAAAAAGTTATAAAACAAATTTGATAAAAATTTAAAGAAAAAAATAGAAATATTTTAACTTGGCAAATATTACAGTTTCTTTTTTTGGTTTTTGTAATATTTTTTTTTTTTTTAAGTATTCTTAATTTTTCAAAATCTTTAAAAGTTAGTTTTAATGCTTTTTTATTTAGTATTTGTGTTATTAGGTTAATGATTTGTGTTAATTAAGTTTTTCTTTTAATTTTTATTAGTATTTTTTACCTTTTCATATGAAAATGAGTTGTTAATAGATTTTAAGGTAAATTAGTCAAGTTCAAAGGGTAATTCATATTGTGTTTGGTCAAATTCAGTCAACCCCCAATTTGTTAGGATCTATGTGGTAGTTTCGAGAGTTTTGGGATATATGTTTAGTTTTAGAATTTTTAGGAGGTGTAAATGTATTAACCAATGTTTTAATACAAAAAAACAGGACGGACCCAGACAAACCCAAACCAGCAACCAAAGGACCTAAAAGATTGCAACCCAAAACCAAAAAAAAAAAAAAACAAAACCTCTCCCAACCATGCTTCAACAGCCAGCAAGCAAGTACCACTTCACCCCACTCTCAACCCAACTCCAACATTTTCAATAAAGAGAAAGGAAAGCCATTGTCACATCTGGAAAACATCCCCGCACATTCAAATAAACTGGAAAAAGAAACCTAAGAATAGAAAATGATAGGCACATAAACCAAATCTGTCACTTTCATGACCAAGTATCAAGGCTATTTTTTCACCCATAAGACTTCAATTTTCAAGGTCTCTCTACTGCCCTTCTTCACATTCTCTCTCTACTACCCTTCTTCTTCTTCCTCACAACACTAATTTTGATTTTAGACTAAAAACCCATAAATTGGAAATGAGAGATGAAACGTAGAAGTTAAAGAGAGATGAAAGAGGAAGAGATCAATTTTGACCGTACCTGACAAAGATGATTTGGAGTTGACGACAAAGAGGAGATGATCCATGGTGAAGAGAGGAAATTGCGCAAATGAGAGTCACCGGTAGAACCTTTGAAGAAAACCAAAAAATGGGCGCGAGGGAAATCACAAAATTGGGTGAATTGGGTTAAGGAATTTTTTTTTTTTTTTTCTTTATTTGATATTGATGGAAAGAAAAATAAGGAAAAAATCGATTTAAGCCATGAAAAAGATGAAACCAAGTTGTCAGCTCCCGCTGATGAAGATGAAAGCAAGATGTCGACCAAGAAATCGACATGAAATCGCAAATGAGAGACAAAAAGAGTGAAGTTCAATCGATGGAAAGAAGAAAAGGGGGGAAAAATCGATTTAGGGTATTAAAGGGGGGATTTAATGTTTCACTAGGTTTATCCCAAAAACCGGTTGGACCGATGGGTTGCTACAACGTCGACAGTCCAACCCCAGGTGAAACAGGGTGAAACAGTTTCCTCAGTTTTTTGCCTAGCCCAACCTGGCTTAGTAGCCGATTACCGGTCCGCCAGGCCAAGTTTTAAAACAATAATATTCACACTTAGTAATTGGAAAATTTTAGGTACATTTTACTCTTTTACCCTCGATTTCGTTAAAATTAACCAAAAAAAACTTTAGGGGGCTGACAACACAAGGTTTAGCGTAATTATTAGTACCACAAGGGGGTTTAATGATTTGGCCAAACCCCAATGGGGTTAAAGTACTAAACCCTTCTTTAAACCCTCGGAGGTTTTGTCTTAACTAATTAAGTTCTCAGGTATTAGAAATAACTGAAAACCCCTGCTGTCAATAGTTTTTCATTTAGTTTAACAGAATGAGGGTTAATAACCTTAATATCCTTTTTCTTCCATGCCCAACACATTCCAAATAAAACTAACCCCTTTTTTTCTTAATTTAAGTAAAAATCTTATTCCCTTTATTTCAATCTTTTCTCTTCCCTCACTAAAACTTCATCTAAATCTTCATCAAAATTTTCACTTCAAAACTGTCTTCATTCACTTTATTTTATTTCCCCAAATGCCCAACAAAACTTATCATCAAATAGTTACCCAAACTTAATACAAAATTCATCCATATTTTCCTCATGTTCCTCACCCAAAACCAAATTCATTAATTTTTTTTTAAAAAAAAGTCAATCATCATACATAAAACAAAATTTATTTAACTTAAAAATTAAATAAATAAATAAATCATCATACATAAGACATTTTAGCATAATAGTCACGAACCGACTGTCCAAATTCTTGCTTCATACTATCAAGCATGCTCCAAAATTAATGTTGGTAAACAAGTCCACTAGTAACATAACGACTGCCTGAGAAGTCCCAAACATCTTTAGCTAGGTCATAGTTACCAAATTCCTGACGGAGATTTGGTACAGAGGTATTACAAAACCAAGTAATCAAGTGATGGTTTTTGCTGTCCCAATCCTCGATGTGATCTTGAAATTTTTCATTAGTTTCGTGCTCCCTTTATTCGGGTTTTTTGATACCACTAGTAATATAATGCCATAATTTGCGGCCTTTCAAGAAACTCCTCATGGCTTGATGTCATTCGACATAATTGATTCCATTAAAGAAAATATCAATACGTGAGGCAACCTTAGAAGGAGGCACATCAGAAGCCATTAACACAGGTGAATCAAACCAATACCACCAGCAAATAACACCCAATAAACAGAAATACTCCCAAAGAACAAATAACTACACCAACCAAAAAACCAAATAACAACACGAACAAGTAACACAAATTCAATAACTACACCAACCAAACAATCAAATAGCAAATAACAACACCAATAAGTAACATAAATTAATAACTACCCCGTAAGTTTCTAATTCTACAAACACACCCCCAAATAAAACCCTATAGGTTTGAAAACATACAAACAACCCTCTACTATCTAAACTTGGCAAAACGGGCAGGTGGGCTAGGTACGGGTCGAGTCCACATGGGTACAGGACTAAACCGGGTCTAAAATATTGGACACGCACCCGACCCGATGTGGGTACGGGTGGACCTGCAGGTACCCATACTGTTCACTTTAGTTTTCAATTTTTACAGTTAAACCCCCGCAATTTATACATTTTGCATTTTTTACAATCATACCCCATAATACAAGAGTAATAATAACACAATTATAAATGCGTTAAAGTGGAAAGATAAACAAATACATATATTATACAATACTTGTCTAAATGTTTGAGCAATAATAGCTTCAATACTTGACCATCAAAATCCTCAAGGGAGGAAGCATCAACTTCCACTCTTTATCTTTGGCTTTGTTCATTGAAAACCCAGAAAACGTCCCTTTTTCTGTGTTATGTGCCTAGGATAAATCCTTTCTCAACGGTCCAGATTTTAGAGAGTAAATTACATTGGATTGGTGACCATTAAAGAGGACAAGAATGAAATATAAAAGAATGTAATTGGTGAAGTCAACATCATAATCAATAGATTGAGTTGTAGAGAGAAGAAAGTTCAATCTATGTTCCAACAAACCTTATTCAAATGAAACTTTTGTCTCCAAACCCCACAATTGATGATTAAGATAATCAGCCGCTGAGTATTATTATTCACTTTTTCAGTGTCAACAAATAATATATTAATTGAAAAACCCAATTAAATGCCATAGCCTAGAGCCGACACTACCTCATCCCATTTTTTAAAACATGATGAACAGGGGAAATGGGTACCATCGAGAAAGAGAGATACGCTGTTTAGGATTGAATTTAGAAGGAGATGAAAATAAGCAGGTCCAACAGCATCACATGAACCAAGTACCAACCCCACAATATTCTCAAAACCCAGAAGGCCAAAACCCTAAAAAAAGGTTACTTTTTCTCAAAGTGAACTTCTCCAAAACCCAAAACACCATAAACATAAAAACAATCAAAGACAAACAGTTGTTGAGTTTGTGTGTGTGTATGTTACCAGAGCAAGCGGCGGCCGGTGGACACTGGAGAAGCGGCGATCGATGGAGACTGGAGAAGCGGCGATGAGAGTCAGTGAGTGTGAGACGAGCGTGACGAGTGAGTGTGAGACGATTTCTCTTGTAAACATTTGGGGAATATTTTTTTTTTTTTTTTTTTTCTGAAAAAACAAACGGATACCCGCCTCACTTGTTTTCAAAACGGGTGTGACTGGGTACAAGCCCAAAAAAAAAGGCCCAATGTAATGGACCCGTAATCTATAAGATTTACTCGGATACGGGTTCAACTGCAAGTCTAAACCCGTTTTGTCAGGTTTACTATTATTTGGATTCATTTAAGAAAATCAATGAGATCAGTAGTAGAAAGTGATTGAAATTGGCGATCTAACCGCACAAGAGGAGGCTTTGGTACTAAATTAGTTTTTGATGAAAAGTATCTGTTTTATTATCTCTAAAATAGTATACATATATATTGTTCAATAGGAATGATATTCCACTGTACAATGAGCCTAAGCCCAAATATAATAACACAATTAACAGAGGAGATGTGGACTCACATATCTAAGGCTGAAATGACGTAATTGATGATGCTAGAAGAGTAAGTAGTGTGGCGGATTTTCCAGGGTTTTGTAAGTGGTGGAGAGGAGAGGATGAACAAGATGAGGGGCGGTGAGGATGAGATACGGGAGGGTTTCTTTGGCAAATGGGGCTTTGCTTTTCTTAATTAAATATTTGGTTTGTTACGTACGGAAAATTGAGAAAGGAGTTCTAAATCGTAAATAAAACACCTTTGATTTATATTTGTATTTAGTAGTTTTTCAGAAAAGACCTTTTAAGGGTAATTAATTTAGATTTCCCAAAAAAAATATTGTGTTATGCCTAGGAAATCAAGGGCTGACGTGGAGTCACGTGACGAAACGTGGTTTGCTCCCGTCAGAACGGTAAGCGCACGTCAGGCCTGCCAAGCGCCCTGGAGCTCCCGCGTGTCCGCTTCCCTGCTCCAAATCGCGTGAAATCAGCTTAGGAAATGGGCAACGGGACGTAAAGCCGGATTATGTTCTGACATTCACACCAACCCAAGGATTTAATGATGATTACACGCATTCAACTTGATATAAAAAGAGAAAGACCCCTTCATTAAGGGGATTCGACCATTTTAACATTTGAACTCTCTCTCTCTAAAAGCTTTGTATTTACTTTTCCAATCATTTGTAAGTCAGTCCGCTTTAGCTACCTGACCCACCATATTAATACAAATAGTGGACGTAGGACTTGCTACCTTAGCATCCGAACCACTTTAAAAGCTCTCATTGCATTTATTTCATATTCACTATCCATATTCACGTGTGTTTCTTGACCAATCAATGTTGCGTGTGTGTTGATTAGTTGGTGTCAAAATCAAGCATCAACAGTTTGGCGCTAGAAGGAGGGCCTGATTTAGCGTTTACCCTTCATCAGGAGAATCTTCGACCTACTGGTCCTACAGCAACCAATGGCCCGCCAATCTGAACCTGAGCAAGCTAATCAGCGCGCTGAAGGAGTCTCCTTGAACCAAGGGGATAACCCCTCCAAGGTACTTCCAGTTTCACAAAATGCTGCGGGGGATGTCCCGGCAGCTTCGAAACTCGACCCCGCCATCAGAAGCTACCTGGAGAGGTTCGACAATACTCTCCAGATGGTCAACCAGAGGTTGGACCGTTTGGACCAAGGCATGTCATCTACAATAGCTGGGGCGGTTCAAAAACGCCTGCAGGTCGCGCGAAAGCGCGGCAAAGGGCAATAGCCCGTGCCGTGAGCACTGCAGCGCGTAGACGTAAGAGAAAGCAAGTGGCAAAAGGTAAGCCTACGGGCTCCCAAGGACTAGCGAGCACAAATCGTGCCCCGAGCAGGGTGCCGGTAAAGCTGAGACTCGGTGAAAAAGTAAATCCAGAGCTGTCCCATGCCACGTCGCAGGCAAACCCAAGCAAAAATGCCAGGCGCGATGATTCCTATCACCGCCAGCAGAACGATCCCGATCGTTATCATGCGGGTGGTCCCCACACCTCGCGGGGCAGTTCGTACCACCGCGAGGGTCGTGAAAACACTCCGCGCAATCCATCACCTTCACACGCCTCTAGCCAGCGTGTGTCGAGTGCGGTCGAAAATGCCGGCCGAGGCGAAGAGGAATCCGACCTCCGGACTTTCCTGAACCATAATCGCGAAGGCCGGACTCGCATGGGTGAAAGCAACCCTCAATTGGGCCCGTTACCACAAATTGAGGAGCTACAGCAAGCTTTGGACAGGTTAAGGGAGCAGTAAAGCGAACAGGCCCAGGTCGCCTCTGCATCCCCATTCTCTCCCGAAGTGCTAGCTGCTCCACTCCCACCAGGGTTCAGAATGCCCGACATGCGACCATTTGACAGGAACCATGACCCGCAGGATCATTTGTATGAGTTCAACGACCTGATGGAGCTCCACCAGGTTTCGGACCTTGCAAAATGCCGTTGTTTGGCCGTGACGCTCACTTCTCACGCCAAGCGGTGGTTAAGGTTGCTCCCAGCGGGATCGATCAGTTCGTGGCCTCAGATGAGCACGACGTTCCTACGGCATTTCCAAGCAAATCGGAAGTTTTCGATGCCTTTGAGCTATCTCAGCAACATAAGGCAGGAAAGAGACGAATCCCTGCAATCTTACATCGACCGTTTCCACAGGGAACTAAACAAGGTGGCTCACACTCCAGAAGAGTCCATCCGAACACTTATAATAGCTGGAGTTCGCCCGCAAACCGGCCTATGGAAAGAACTGCAGGCTGAAGACGATGTTTCCCTTACCAGATTTTACAATCTTGCAGAAAAGTATCTCCGAATAGAGAATTCATTGGCGGCACTTCGCCGCCGCGATCATGGCACTTCGAGCAGTATGTCTGGGCGGGGAGAAAATAGGAGAGTAGATCGCAAATGAGACATTGACGATCAGCTAAAAGGGAAGAAACCCCGCTACGAGCACAAAAAGTCCTATGCTCCTGTTCCTCGTCGTGACAGGGACAGAGCTCAATACACTCCGATGAACGTGTCCATATCTGCAATCCTTGACAAATCCGAGGAGGCCAGCCTGCTCAGTGAGTCGGAACCAATGAAAACTCCTGCTATGGCCAGAAACGGCAAAAAATACTGCCGTTACCATCGAGATAACAGGCATCACACTGATGAATGCCGAGCCCTAAAGCAGGCAATCGAAGAGCTCATGAAAAAGGGGCACTTCAAGGAGTATATTGATGACTCCCCAAAGGAGAGCCAAGGGGAGCAAAAGAAAAAACGTCATGATCGCAGCGGATACAGTAGCGTTAATATAATTTCGGAGGCCTGCACCTCGCGGGAACACGCGAGGAGCACAGGAAAGGTATGCTCGCGAAGCATATCACGACCCGATCAGAGTAATGAATACCTCGCAGCGACCACAAAAGGCTCGAAAGGAGGAGCTGATCACCTTCTGCGAAAGGGAAACAGCTCGCTTGCACCATCCTCACGAGGACGCCCTTGTGATCATGCCCCTGATAGGGTGTCATAATGTCTGCAGAATGCTTGTGGACAACAGAAGTGCTGTGAACATCCTGTTCAAGACTGCTTTCGATAGAATGAACCTAGACGAGGCTGACCTGAAGCCCGCCTCGATACCTCTTTACGGTTTTACAAGGGACTACCTAATCCCCAGAGGAACAATCTAGCTACCAGACACACTCGGTGACTACAACGAGGTGACTAGGGTTACCGAATTTCTGGTCGTGGACTGCCCATCGGCCTTTAATGGAATCTTGGGGTGACTTCTGTTGAGAAGCTTCAAGGCAGTCACTTCCATTTATCACCTCAAGATGAAGTTCCCCACTCCAACAGGGATAGGGGAAGTAAGCGGATCGCAAAGCGCATCTCACGAATGCTATGTAAAAGCGGTGCAAATGGCAGACAAAGGAAAAGGCCTTTCGCGATGTGTGCCTCGCCAGGCTATGGTGATCAGTCGGATCGAACCACAGCCTGGTCCAACAGAGGATAACATAGATCCGCGGATCCAAGAAATCCCTCCTAGCGGCCCAGTTGAGGATCTGTCTGAAATTTCGTTTGATCCAAAAGAGCCGAGCCGGGTGTTAAGGATTGGGAGCTGTCTCAACCCTCAGCTTGCTTCCGAGCTGATAAGCTTCTTAAAGGAAAACATTGACGTGTTTGCCTGGTCGCATGCAGATATGGTCGGGATCAGCCCGAACATTATTTGCCATTCGTTAAACGTCAGCAATGAAGCCAAACCGGTTCG
The DNA here is from genome assembly GCF_008641045.1 of Pistacia vera. NCBI lineage: Eukaryota > Viridiplantae > Streptophyta > Magnoliopsida > Sapindales > Anacardiaceae > Pistacia > Pistacia vera. The sequence goes on from NW_022196007.1 coordinate 180,506, forward strand.
CCAGAAAAGAAGAGTGATGGATCCAGAGCGGTACGCCGCACTAAAATCGGAAGTGGAAAACCTCCTCCAAAATAGGTCCATCCGAGAGGCACTCTACCCGACCTGGGTTGCCAACCCGGTCCTAGTAAAGAAGCCAAACGGCAAGTGGCAGACCTGCGTTGACTTTAGCGACCTCAACAAGGCTTGCTCGAAAGACAGCTTCCCTCTGCCGAGGATCGACCAGCTCGTTGATGCCACCTCAGGGCACGAGCTGCTGAGCTTTATGGATGCGTACTCGGGATACAATCAAATCCCGATGTACGGGCCAGATAAGGAGCATACGTCCTTCATTACGGACCAGGGGCTATATTGCTACAAAGTTATGCCTTTCGGCCTTAAGAATGCGGGCGCGACCTATCAGAGGTTGGTCAACTGAATGTTCTCTGACCAGATCGGGAAGACAATGGAGGTCTATGTGAACGATATGCTGGTCAAATCCCAGGTCGCCTCAGAACACATTGCACATCTCGCTGAGATGTTTGACATTCTCCGACTCTACAGAATGAAGCTAAATCCTCTCAAGTGTTCGTTCGGGGTGTCATCAGGAAAGTTCCTAGGGTATATGGTTAATCAGCGGGGCATAGAAATAAACCCCGAGAAGATTCAAAATTCGAATGGACTCCCGAATGTGAACAGGCATTCCAGAGTATAAAAGAACACCTAGGGAAGCCACCTCTCTTCTCTAAGCCTTTTCTACAGGAAATCATGCTCATCTACCTGTCCGTCTCTCAGTTCGCGGTCAGTGCAGCTTTAGTGCGGGAAGAGGAAAAGGCACAATGGCCAGTGTATTATGCAAGCAAGCGTCTATCGGATGCTGAAATGCAGTATCCGGAAATGGAGCAACTAGCCTTTGCTCTGTTGATCACGTCTAGAAAGTTACGACCTTACTTCCATACCCATACAATCAACGTAATGACTAATTACCCCCTTAGGCAGGTCCTCCAGAAACAGAAGCCTCGGGTAAACTGCTCAAATGGGCCATGGAACTGAGCCAGTTCGACCTGAAGTACAAGCCTAGATCGACCATTAAAGGGCAAGCTGTTGCAGACTTCATCTCGGAATTTTCCTATCTCCCAAGCGAGCAATAGCCTAGCGAAGTCGTGCAAGAAAATATTCAGAACCTATCGACTTGGAACCTCTACGTCGATGTGTCATCAAACAGGAAAAGAGCCAGTGCGGGTCTTCTCCTTGTAAGCCCCGAAGGGGCTCGAATTCATGGTATTCTCCGGTTCGGGTTTTAGACGACCAACAATGAGGCAGAGTATGAAGCCCTGCTCGCCGGGTTGCGACTTGCCAAAGAAATGGGTGCAACCGCGATCAGCATTTATAGCGACTCCATGCTGGTCGTCAACCAAATTTTAGGGAAATACCAAGCTAAAGAAGAGAACATGGTCTGCTACCTGAAAGAGGCTAAGACCGCTCTAGGGTCGTTTAAGCACTTTGAAATCACTCAGATCCCCAGAGATAGCAATTCTATAGCGGACGCCTTAGCAAAGATAGCCTCGTCGTTGGACTCAGAGGCTCTAGACAACATTCTTGTTCGTTTCGTGGATGCTCCAACTATCAGCTCAGCCGAACAGGCCGTGAACGTGACTCAACCAGATTCCTGGATGACTCCCATTTTCCAATACCTCAAGGATGGGACCTTGCCAGATGACAAGGTCGAGGCAAGGGTCTTGCGAGCAAGATCTGCTCGTTACACACTCATCGGGGACCAGCTGTACAGGAGAAGATTCAGTGCCCCTCTCCTCCGATGTGTAACCAGTGAAGAAGCAGACTACATCATGAGGGAAATTCACGAAGGGATCTGTGGTAATCACACAGCTGCTCGATCTCTTGCGAACAAGGTTGTTCGTCAGGGATATTATTGGCCCCGGATCCAGGAAGATACGCACAATTTTGTCAAGAAATGTGACAAGTGCCAGCGGTTCGCGAACATTCCGCGAGCCCCCTCGCACGAGCTGATAACAATGTCTAGCCTTTGGCCATTTTCCATGTGGGGGATCGACCTTATCGGTCCCATGCCAGTTGGAAAGGGAAGGGTCAAGTATGCCGTGGTCGCGGTAGATTATTTCACGAAATGGGTGGAAGCCGAACCGCTGGCCGCGATCACAACCAGAAAGCTGAAAGACTTCGTTTTCAAGAACATAGTGTGCCGCTACGGAATTCCCCACACCCTCATCTCGGACAATGGAAAGCAATTCGATAACGAGGAGTTCAAACAGTTCTGCGACGAGTTGGGCATCCATAAAAAATTCGCCTCAGTCGCCAGACCGCAAGCAAATGGCCAAGTTGAAGCAGTCAACAAGACCATCAAGCACACTCTAAAGGCCAAGCTTGGGGCGGCCAAAGGAAATTGGACTGACGATCTCCCCGAAGTCTTATGGGCGTACATGACAACTCCAAGAACTTCCACCTCAGAGACCTCTTTTTCGCTAGCCTATGGCTGCGAAGCAATGATTCCTGTATAGGTGGGAATTGGTTCTCTTCGGAGAGACTTGTACGATGAGGTTGAAAACGAAGCACTTATGAGGGCAAGTTTGGATATCGTTGAAGAGCATCGCAGCAAGGCTTCGCTAAGGATAGCAGCCTACCAGCAGCGAGCAAAGAGGTTTTTCGATTCAAAGGTCAAGTGAAGAGACTTCCAGGTCGGGGACCTTGTGCTAAAGGAAGTTCTCCTTAGGACCAGAGAGCCAAGTGCAGGGGTACTAGGACCTAACTGGGAAGGACTGTACTGGGTCGACAAGGTGATCAGACCAGGGACTTACCATCTCAAAAGATTGAACGGTTCCAAAGTACCCCGAGCTTGGAATGCCGAGCACCTCCGGCCATACTATCAGTAATCCTGAACTCAGCTCTCAATTAGTTTTTGTTAGTTTCCTCTTTATTGTAAAGCATAATTTTATTCGCTGGAAACAGTTCGCATGTGTTCTATTCGCGTGTAAGAATTCGCATGTAATATTGCCTATGTAAAACTGAATTGTAAATTGCACTTATGTATGAAAAAGCGAACAGCAATTGAAAGCAAAATGTATTTTCATTTATGTACAAACAAAAATTAAGACCCAATCTCAATGGAGTCAAGACTTATTACACTATGGCTGGTCGGGGGGATCCTTCGAAGCAGGACCAGAACCCCCTGCCTAGTCGGATCGTCGGGTGGCCACTGCTGCTTGATCGTCTTCCTCCGCCATAATCCGCAAGGTCTCTTGCCACCCCTCTGGGAGGTCGGAAATGTCCATATCTGGGTTTTTTAATCGCAAGGAATAAATAGACCCGATCACCCAGTCGACGGCCTTTTCCTCTAGCTCCTCTGACTGGGTCCACATTTCTTCAGTCAGTGAAGCGATTTTTTCCCGACTCTCCTGGAGTTCGGCCTCGAGAGCATGCTTCTCCTGTTCGGAGGCCTCCCTTTTCCTGTTCAGCTCGCTGAGCCCATATGGAGGTCATCTGGATCTCCTGTCCTTCTCTCCGATCTCCTTGGAGAGCCTGGCGGTTGTCCTTTGAAGTTCGTTCACTTCCTCTGCACGTCGCTCAAGCTCAGCCTTTTGGAAGTCCACAGTTCGTAAAGCAACGTCCTTTTGGTTCAGATACCTGTTCGCCGCTTCGAATGCTTGCGTTCTTTCAGCTTTGACGGACTCCAGGCTTTTCCTAAGCTTCGCGACCTCCTCCTTTAGGTAGCTTGCCCCCTTCGCGGCCCCCAGCCGAGTCTTCTCCATAGACATCCTCATCGCAAGTAAAGCCTGCGAGCAAGAAATAATTAGAAATGAATTAGAATGGAAATTTTAAGAGCAGCTCGTTTACCTTGCTTAGATGCTGGAACGACGTGGTCATCAGGTCGTCGCAGCGAACTCATCATACGATTCCGATAGTCCACACTCGAGCAGAGAATAGACTATCGGCTGCAGGTATTCGGGCAAGCTCCCCAATGAGTCCAGCACTGGTGCGTCCTTTGCCTTGTCGGCAGCGACCGCCTCGCTCACGGGTTCCTTTCCGGACCTCCTTGAGTCTTGTCGCGACCTCAAGGGTTCATCCTAAGATTCGGTCTCTGACTCGTCGACCTGAATCTGCTTCCTCTTCTTTCTCTGGGTCGGAGCCTTCTGCTTTGGGCGAGCAGGTGGTGCCTGAGCGACCTATCCTACCCTGGTTGCTTCTTGCGCAGGTTGGGGCTAGAAAGGCACGGTTGTTCGCACCGGTTGTGCTGGAATGGAACGAGTGGCTTCGGCCGCTCTCTCTCTCCTCGATCTAGGGAAGACGAACGGTGCTCGGCGAGGCTGCTCGGACTCCTTTGGAGGCATAGTTTCTGCATGCAAGTACGTTAGTAAACAAAACTATTCCGCGACCAGGAAAGAAATCAATGTAACTTACCTTCTAGGGGCTCTAAAGACGCGTTGCTACTGATTAAACCATACTTCCGCAAGTTCGCGGTTGTCACGAGCTTCCTCGCATCCCGGCTTTCCTCGGGAAGGACTCCAAATGACACGAGCCTGTCTGGGTCATCAAGCAGGTCTTGGCTGGTCGTTCTATTAACTGCAAAAGAAGGCAGGTCGTTATAATCAAGCAAGCAAACAGACAATGAACCTAGCGAAGAAGAACCTACTTGGTTTTTGAAAGCGGCAGTAGCTGTCATAGCAAAAAAAGAAGAATTTCGTCTCGTAGGCCCCCGCGTTGCTGGGATAGCTATGTATCCCCTCGGCGATGGTAGGTCATCAGGACAAGTAATACGAATCCTTGTCCCTACTCTTTTTAAGATAGTAGGCGATACCGAGCTCCACCGCCGTTGGCTCGCCCAAGCCGCTTTCGCAGCACGCGATTTACATCGCGACGGCGATGACATACGCGTTTGGTGTCAACTGCATCGGTGCGATCCCGAAGTGATCCAGGACTGACCTGATGAAAGGATGGAAGGAAATCATCCCTCCATCCTTAAAGATCTCTTCGGAGATCGTAGCAAGGCCATCAGTAGGATGCCGTGATGACCGGGTGTTGTCGAGGAACACCTCTGCGCGGACGTCGTACTATTTTTTTAATAATCCTATCAAGCTCTTCTCAGGTGAGAACAGAGAAGACGTCAAGGGATGCATCCGCGAGAACTTCCCGCGAGGACGAGCTGGTTCCTTCCTCGGGTCTGGACATTGACAGTTCCATTCCAGAGTCTGCAACACCGATAGACACGGTCATTTTAGCCTTTGCATTTTGTCCCGTGCGGCGGTATGGGACAAATTCCTTAAACCCTAACAGTAACTCGAGCCACCATCCACGGCTCAAGTCCTGCGACAGCGGCGCGTCTCTGGTGAAACACCAGGAGACCCAACGCCGTTGCCCACCAACCAAACAAAAAAAAAAAAAAAAGAGGAAGCAGAAAAAGGATCTTACCTTCTGGGATGCGTGACCAAGGCTGAATCTTGTTTCAGATGTCTGAGAAGCGCCAATCGGAAAAGAAGAACTTCCGGTTTGCAAAGGCTTGTCTCTCGAAGCAATTTTGGTGGCCTCATCTGAAAAATGTGAGCTTTTATATGGACTGCGAATCGACGGTTACTACCTCTCGAAACCGAAACGATAGCCTTCTCTCCCCGCATTAAATGCGCCCCACGTCACATTAAATGCCGTGATGAGGGTCGTCGTTTCAAATGCGTCGTGCAGTTAAAGCTGTCAAAACGACGTCGGGTCAGCACACAACGCATTTAATGCGCTTGACAAACACTGCAGCACGTGCAGAGCGCCTGGCAGTGTGGAGGCAGGTTCATTAAATCTCCAACCCTAAGGCACGAAAAGAAACGTCCGACGAATCCAGGTCGCTAAAATGATGATAGTCAGGTCGTTTGGGCAAAAATTGTATGAGGTCGTGTTCGCAAAAGGTCCTGTCTCGAGCTTATTCCATTCAGGTCGAAACTACCAGAACCTCCAATCGCGGGATGACTTAGTTTCCAAGGTTCGATCCTCAAACCTTAAAAACTAGGGGACTTCTGTTATGCCTAGGAAATCAAGGGCAGACGTGGAGTCACGTGACGAAACGTGGCCTGCTCCCGTCAGAATGGTAAGCGCATGTCAGGCCTACCAAGGACCCTGGAGCTCCCACGTGTCCGCTTCCCTGCTCCAAATCGTGTGAAATCAGCTTGGGAAATAGGCAACGGGACGTAAAGCCGGATTATGTCCTGACATTCACACCAACCCAAGGATTTAATGATGATTACACGCATTCAACTTGATATAAAAAGAGAAAGACCCCTTCATTAAGGGGATTCGGCCATTTTAACATTTGAACTCTCTCTCTCTAAAAGCTTTGTATTTACTTTTCCAATCATTTGCAAGTCAGTCCGCTTTAGCGACCTAACCCACCATATTAATACAAATCAGTGGACGTAGGACTTGCTACCTTAGCATCCGAACCACTTTAAAAGCTCTCATTGCATATTTCATATTTACTATCCATATTCACGTGTGTTTCTTGACCAATCAACGTTGCACACGTGTCGATTAGTTGGTGTCAAAATCAACATCAACTATTGCATTCAGGATCAACAACTCATTAACGATTGTTTGCTTGATGGATGATTTTACTACTAAAAATGGATGATTTTACTACTAAAAAATCTTCGTGTCTTGAATTGTCAGAATAGGTATAACTCATGGACGTCTGGACTCTGGATATTTACCTCTTTGATTTGTTTATGGTTTACCTTTTCAGAATGGTTATTGTTATCTTATAATATTATTGTATTGAATTTTTTAATTTAATTATAATTAAATCTCTATTAAAAAGTGCATAAGTATATAAAAATTTATGCTAATTTGAAACCCTTTATGACACCTTTAATGTTTTAATGATTTCTTATGTATGTTAAATACCCTGAACTTTGATTTCATAAACAATTAAATGCGAATTGAGTTATTTTATAGAAAAGGATATAGTTCATGTTGGAGAAATTTTCGGTTCTTGAGTTCTGGACACTTCTAGAGTAAAATTTAAATCAAATGGCTTTTGTCTTGGTAGGTGGTGAGGGGCATGACGTTCAAAATATTCACATGGAACTTTTCGTTGTAAGATCTTTTTGTTTTGTCATTTTTTTTTTTTCAATTAAAGTCATTTAATTCATACTAAAATCTCTTTTCTAGTCAAGAATTTTTTCTCTATACAGGATTTTTCTTAATCCATACAGTTTTCAAGTTAGGTAACTAAGTAAGTTCCTTCACGATTTATGTTTTTAAAAAAGAGTAAACGACTTTTTCCCACCCAAGGTTTGCCTTAACAACACTTTCTCACCCAAAGTTTATGTTCATGTTAGTATTTAAAATACATTCCACTTTCTTAACTGACATTCGACGAGTTATCAAGAGCTAAGGCAAGAGAGGTGAGAGGTTTCGTAGAGTAGAGACCGGTGGATCGAATGGTGATGACTAATTGAATATTCACTACCAGAATGAACCGAAAAATTAGCTAAAAGAAGGAAACTCTAACTTTATAATGGTCAATAATCGGCGATAAATCAGGTGTCGGAATGAGAGAGGTTTTGTAGAGAATAAATCGAAGGTTTAAATGGTACTGACGGAGAGAATTTTCGCCGTCAGAATTGGTAGGAATCGACTTTAAGTATTAACGAAATATAAACTTGAGTGAAAAAATGATGTTTTGAAACTTTTTTTTTATAAGAAAGTATCATTAAGGCAAACTTTGCGCGGGAAAAAGTCGTTTACTCTTTAAAAAAAAAAAAAATGTTGCAACGTTAAATGGTACTACAAAAGTTGAATTAGGATGATATGTAATTATAATTTATTGCCGTTCATACTGTTGAAAAATGGCTCATTTAGCAAATCACATAGGGGTAGAAGTGATAATAGAAAAAGGTTTAGGGACTTCTATGTAATAGGTCAAAATGTTAGTTTGTCCCACATTTCTTGGGAATGAAAAGTGGGAAACTTTTGGGGCCTATATATAAGGACCCAAATCATTGTTATTAGGCATCCTAAGATGTAATTCCATTATACTTCTTTTGTTTAGGGCTCTTTCTTTAAAGACCCTTTAGTTTGTAAGTTTTGTTGTATCTCCCCTTTATTTTGGGTATTTGTTGTATTACTCAAAAGTTTGTAATATTGTTTGGAGATAGTGGAGTTTTCTTTTGCAGTGCCTAAGGACATAGGTTTCAATACCGAACCTCGTTAATTCCTGGTATTCTTTATTTTTGCATTTAATTTTGGCTATTTATTTATGCTTTACTACTTGTTATTATTATATTCAATAGCTAGCGTTAGAGTTTATGTTTCCGTTACATAACACATACTTCCCAAAGCAGGCCAAGAAAAGAACCTGACAAAAGATAATATTTTACCTCAGTGAAACAGTCGGACGATAAAATGTGCAATGGCTTTAGGTTGTCCTTCCATTGCTGACTTCAATTAAACTTTTATGGTCTAGCTTAATAAAATGGTCAAAAACTTAAAATGATAAGCGTTTAGTTTTACATTATATTAAGTAATTATCTTATTTTAAAAATTCCAATTCTGGTAACATTAATATTTATTAAATATGTTTGAATTTCTTTTGTAATTTTATTGGATACTTTTCTTCCTCCACTGAAGATAAATAATGAAATGTGGAGAGTAATCAGAGTATAATTGGAATCTATATATGTCCTAACTAATCGTGACAAATAAAGAACACTTGAAAGAAAATTATACTATCACTTCCACTATAAATTAAACCACCTCACTAAACCCTCTGTCATTTCCACCCTTGCAAAATGGAGAACTGGTTCATTATCCTTATCTCAATCGTTCTCTCTCCTGTAATCCTCAAATTCATCTCAAAGGTTTTAAATCCGACAAATAAACCCGCCATAAATCTCCCTCCGGGCCCTCGAAGCTTCCCACTTCTTGGAAACTTCCTATTGCTCAAGAAACCTTTCTCAGAAATCGAGCAACTTCTCCGATCACTCACTACAAGATTTGGCCCCATGGTGACTCTCCGTATCGGTTCTTATCCAGCCATCTTTGTAGCCGATCGATTCTTGGCTCATCAGGCCCTAATCCAAAACGGTTCAATTTTTTCTGATCGTCCCCAGGCTCTCTCTGTCGTTGACAAAATTGATAGTAGCAACCAGCATACTATCAACACTGCCTCCTATGGCCCAATTTTGCGCGTTTTGCGGCGTAATCTCACTGAAAAAATCCTTCACCCTTCTCGTGTGAAATCCTATTCTCATGCACGCAAATGGGTACTGAAAATTCTCTTTGAATATCTCAAATCCAAGGCCCAATCGGGTGATCCAGTCCCTGTTTTGGATCATTTTCAATATGCAATGTTTTGCTTATTAGTTCTTATGTGCTTCGGAGATAAGCTTGACGAGAAGGAAATAAAAAAGATCGAGGATGCTCATCGAATATTGCTTCTGAATTATGAAAGGTTTGATATATTGAATTTCTTTCCATTTTTTACGAAAATTATATTCCGTAAAAGATTGAAGGAGTTCTACCAGCTGAGAAAATACCAAGAAGATGTACTAATTCCTTTAATCAGAGCTCAAAAGAGGGCGAAGGAAGAGAAGTTAAATGAATCAAAAGATGTCTTATCATATTTTGACACTTTGCTGGAGCTGCAACTACCAGAGGAAAAGAGGAACCTCGATGAAGGAGAAATGGTGAGTTTGTGCTCTGAGTTTCTCAACGCCGGCACTGACACTACATCAACAGCTCTACAATGGATCATGGCGAATCTGGTGAAGTACCCGGATGTTCAAGAGAAGCTATTCATGGAGATCAAAGAGATAATGAAAAATAGAGAAGAAGAGGTCAAAGAAGATGATTTGCACAAGCTTCCTTATCTAAAAGCAGTGGTTTTGGAGGGTTTAAGGCGTCACCCTCCAGCACACTTTGTTCTGCCTCATGCTGTGACTGAAGATGCCGTTTTGGGTGGGTTTTTTGTGCCAAAGAATTGTAGTATTAATTTCATGGTAGCTGAAATGGGTTGGGATCCTAAAGTATGGAAAGATCCAATGGCTTTCAAGCCTGAAAGGTTTATAAATTGTGAAGAAAGTGGAGGGGGGTCATTTGATATAACAGGAAGTAGGGAAATAAAGATGATGCCATTTGGGGTCGGGAGAAGGATTTGTCCAGGGCTTGGTTTGGCTATGCTTCATTTAGAGTACTTTGTGGCAAATATGGTTTGGAGCTTCAAGTGGAAGGCTGTTGATGGAGATGAAGTTGATTTAGAAGAGAAGCAAGAGTTTACAATGGTGATGAAGAATCCATTGCAGGCCCATTTATCTCCTAGGTTTAATTATTAATTAAGGATATGCTTCAATAATAATGTTTATAAAATCTATGTAAGCTACATGATGTTATTAAATAAAAAATAAACTATTTGCTTTTACAAACTTCTTTCAATTACAAGGTATAAGTGTTCCACTCTAAAACTTGTGGGACTCCTTGTTCTTTCACTAAGCCTCAAGGGTGACAATTAAAAACTTCCTTATAATATAATGTTTTTGTTCGGTGATACAGAGCAATCACAGTTTTAGACTCCTTAGTCAGGTTAATTTTAATTGTTGATCCATAGTTTAATAACACCAAAAATCTATTTTAATTAAAGCCTACTCCTTACTATTAGTCATTTTATTAGGAGTAAAAGAATTAATAAAACATATGTTCGTTTTTATTAATATCCAAACCATTTTAAAATACCTAATTATAATAATCTCTAAATTCTAATTCAAACAAGACTTTAACTTAATCAACAAGTTAATAAAAAGATAAATGAAAGAATGAAAATGGGAATATCAACAAGACTTGTTGTTGGATTGTGACAGAAAAAGACATCAAATTTTGAAAATAGGCAAAGAATGGTCATTTAAAAACAAACCCACGTTATATTTAACTTAAATAAATGCTAGGGCGGCCATGAAGTTATGGCTTTTGGGAAGGCGAAGGTGGTGAAGGTGGCAAAGGTTTCAGGCTGTTGGTAATTGGTTTGATGTGGGTGGGATAGGAAGTGCAGCCTTTTATTTTCTGTTTAATTCGGTAATTTATTGTTTTATATTATTTAATAATTTATTTAAAGTTTTATTTGAAATACCATTTTACCCTTCACTTTTGTCATGTGTGATTTTTCCATCAAGCTCAGTGAGTTGCGAGGTATTAGATCAACCTAGAATCAGTCCGACTCTATTGGTTGTCTAACCTAGCATAAGCTCGTCGACATATAACTCGACCTAGCACAAGCTAGTTGCGAACAACTCAAATGATCATTCAATCAATTCCCAAATAACTTCAAATCTCAGATATTACGGGAACGATCAGATTAACAGCAAATCTCTACGCAATCACAGCACCCACTCGCGAGAAAATCAGAGTTGCAGTTCAAATCAATTGTAATCCCTTTATTTTCGCTCTTTTCTTTGCACAAATATTGTATATAAACCTCCTCAAATGAAGAAAAATGGGTTAGAAATTTTTCATAGAACTCTTATTGTAAGCTTTCACAGCAAATACAAGAACAGTGGACGTAGGCTCAAGAGTTTACCTCACCAAACCACTTTAAAAATCTCATTGTTATTTACTTTATTGCATCTATCATTCACCCATCACTGATAATCCATGATCACGCCCACATCCGTTCCGATTCCACCAAGGTCAATCGGATCTCTCTGGTTGGTGCGAATTTTTGTATCAACATTTTGGCGCTAGAAGGAGGGCCTCCGCCAATATCTTAGAACTTCCGGCAAATAGCCATAGCAACCTATTCAATCTAGGCTCGCAATGGTGCGTACCAGATCAAAGACCACCACCGGAAACCACCCATCAAGAGGTGCAACAGGAAGCCGACCACCTATGCCGCCAACTCAGTACGTCACGAATAACCAAGGGGCAAAGACATCAAACCCTGAAAATGGCCAACCGGTGGAGATGATCAGAACGATGGTTGCATAGGCAGTGCAACAAAATGTGGCTGAGCTAAGAAATCAACAACCAACTGCCCAGGACCTCGACTAGCCAAACTTTGCAAATGCCTCCCCAACAAGTATGAATTCAGCAGGTGGCCAATCCGTGCCATCGGCTTTGAGAGGCGACCGTAATGATAGGGACCATAACAAGTCCCAAAAAAGACAGAGAACAAATATCCGCGGGGATAGGCAACCCTTCCCGCGATATGTAGAATATACCCCCCTCATGCGAGACATAACTCACATCTATGAAGTCTCCCGTGAGGCAAAGAGATTGCCTGCTTCAGAAAGGATGAGGGGGGCTCTAGACAAAATGGGGCACCTAACACCAATGAGTGTCCGGCTTTGAAAGATGTCATCAAAGACTTGATACGAAAGGGGCACCTAAAGGAATTCGTCAAGGAGGTGCCAACTTGCGAAGGTGCTAGCGAGCAAAACAATCAGGTCTAAAACTAGATCCAGCAAGCCCCAATGAACGCCAATAATGAGGTCCTAGTAGGTATGATCTACAGGGGGCCCGACATAGCGAACAGCTGAAGGCGCATCTGCGAACAATATGCTTGTGAGGCCAGAACAGACTCAATCCCCTGAATAATGAGCTATGAATAGAAGCCAGCTAAGCGGCCTAGACAAGAGAGCGTAGTAGTAGGATTCACAATCGAGGAATTTGAAGAATCGTCTCGCCACAATCATGATGCGATCATGATCGCAGCCAAAATCAGAAATGCTAGAGTGTTGAGGATAATGGTTAATAATGAGAGTGCAACCAACATCATTTTCTTAGGAGCTTTCCGAGGAATAAGGTTCACAGAGAGAGACCTGAAGGCATGCCTTTTGCCACTCTATGGATTTACCGGCAACAGCTTGGTACCCAAAGGGATGATCAACCTCCTTGTGACTTTAGGGGTAGAGCCCAAGATCAAGACGATGATGGCCGAATTCCTAGTAGTAGACTGCCCAACCACATACAATGTCATCCTCGGAAGACAGATCTTAGATGACTTGAGCGTAGTCACATCAGTGCGTTGCCAAGCAATGAGCTTTTCGACTCCTAGGGGAGTCGCAACGATCAGGAGCTACAAAAAGGAATCTCGAGAATGTTACAACCGGGCTATAAATGTTGCATAGAAATGGCCGCTCCTAAGAACAATAGTTATTGCAGAATCTAAGCCAAACCTCAAGCCTCTCGAGGATACCATTGATCCTCGCATCCATAGAGAGGAGCCCGCAGCAGGACGAACGGAAGAGCTGCGAGAGATATGTGTTAGCGAGGAAGATCCAACTCACGTACTAAAAGTCGGCAATAGCCTGAGCAAAGACATGGCCGACAACCTGGCGGGGTTTTTGAAGAAAAACCTTAATGTTTTCGCATGGGTGCATGCAGATATGGTAAGGATCAGCCCCTAGATAATGTGTCATAGGCTGAACATCGACCTGAAAGCTCAACCAGTAAGACAGAAAAGAAGGTTGATGGAGCAGAGCGCTCAAGGATGAAGTTGACAAGCTCTTGAACATCAACTTCACTAGGGAAGTGAAGTACCCGGATTGGCTTGCCAACCCAGTCCTAGTTAAGAAGCCAAATGGCAAGTGGCAGACTTGTGTCGACTTCACATATTTGAATTAGTTTGTCCAAAAGACAACTTTCTGCTAGCACAGATCGACCAGCTAGTAGATGTGACAACTAGAAACACACTACTTAGCTTCATGGATGCGTACTCGGGATATAACCAAATTCTGATGTATCAGACCGATGAAGAACATATTTCCTTTATTACTAACCATGGAATTTATTGTTACAAGGTAATGCCATTTGGCTTCAAGAATGCTGAGGCGACCTGCCAGCGCTTGGTGTACAAGATGTTCACCGACCAAATTGGCAAGACCAGGAAGGTATAAATCGACGACATGCTCGTCAAGTCAAAGGTCGTTGAAAGTCACATTGAGCATCTGGGGGAAATGTTTAACATCCTCAGAAGATACCAAATGAAGCTCAATCCTTTAAAATGTGCTTTCGGGGTAAGCTCGAGGAGATTTTTGAGCTTCCTTATAAACCAACAGGGAGTAAAAGCCAACCCGAAGAAGATTCAGGCTTTGCTCAATATGAAAAGCCTGATCAACATAAGGTAGGTACAAAGCTTGACGGGGTATGTGGTCGCACTCAACAGGTTTGTTTCCCGAGCCATAGACAAATGTTTACCATTCTTTGAGACCTTGAAGGGGAAGAAAGGTTTCAAGTGGACAGAGGAGTGTGAAAGAGACTTCCAAGAGCTAAAGAAACATCTGGTGCAGCCTTCTTTGTTATCAAAGCCCGTCCAAGGCGAGCCATTGCTATTATACTTGTCAGTATCAAAGTCTACTGTCAGCACGACATTGGTACACGAAGAAGAAGGAGTTCAATGATTGGTATACTATGTAAGCAAGAGGCTACTCGATGTGGAGACGAGGTACCTTGAAATGGAGAAGCTCACCTTCGCCCTTGTCATCACTGTCCGGAAGTTGTGGCCTTATTTCCAAGCACATTCCATTCACGTGTTAACCAACTTTCCCCTAAAGAAAATAATGCAAAAGCCCAAGACACCAGGTAGATTGATCCAATGGATAATGGAAATTAGTCAGTATGATATTAAATACATCCCGAGAACAACAATCAAAGGTTAAGCCTTGGTAGATTTTATATCAAAATTCTCCTATCAGCCGGAAGGTGAGCCAGATTTATGGCAATGGACTCTGTATGTGGATGGCTCCTTGAATGAGAAAGGGGTAAGAGTAGGGCTCTTGCTCGAAAGTCTAGAGGGAAACCCGATCAGAGCCATGGAAAAATTCGGGTTTGCCACCTCCAACAACGAGACTGAATACGACACATTGCTCGCAGGGATCCGCCTCACCAAAGAAATAGGGGCATAGTCCATTAACATTTACATTGATTTACAACTCATAGTCTACCAAATTATCGGGGAAGTCCAGGCGAAGGAAGATAGGATGCGTCCTACCTCCAACTAGTGGAAACCAAGCTCAAGCAGTTCAGGTCCTTCACAGTCCTCTAGATCCCAAAAGAGAAGAACTCACAAGCAGATGCATTAGCCCGCTTAGCGTCTACAATGAACCAATAGAAAGCTGATTCTATCCTAGTTAAGTTCCTCCTAAGACCAAGCATCTCCTATCCACATGGACCAGTCTTAGCAACGAGTCAGAGATACAGTTGGATGAACGCAATCACTGCTTACCTAAGGGATGACACACTACCAAAGAAGAGAACTGAAGCTAGAACACTCCGCACAAAGGTAGCTCGATACACGTGAATCAATGATAAATTGTACAAACATAGATTGTACCGCTGTTGCAATGTATCGACCATGAGGACACTGATTATGTTCTGAGGGAGATCCATGAGGGAATTTGTGGAAATCATGCAAGAGGTAGATATCTAGCATACAAAGTGCTTTGTCAAGGGTATTATTGGCCAACAGTCTTTGACGACGCAGCAGACTATGTGCACAGATGCGATAGATGTTAGAGGTTTGCAGATACCCCACGAGCTCTGCCTCAAGAATTGACTACTCTGACCCCTATCCATTTGCAATCTGGGGCATAGACTTGATCGACTCGTTGCCTCAAGGAAACATAGGCGTTAAGTTTGCAGTGGTCGCCGTTGATTACTTCACCAAATGGGCAGAGGCTGAGCCCTTGGCTACCATCATATCAAACAAACTGAAGGATTTCATCTACAAAAATATCATTTGTCAGTTTGGAATCCCCCCACACTATAATGATCGACAAATGAAAAATAGTTCGACAATAAGGACTTCAGATCTTTCTGCGAACGGCTCAGCATCAAAAAGAGCTTCGCGCTGTTTACCGGCCTCAAGCCAATGGTCAAGGAGAGGTTGTGAACAAGGTCATCAAACACACTATTAAAAAAGAGCTCGACGCCTTGAAGGGAAGATAGGCTGAAGAATTGCTCGAAGCCTTGTTGTCCTACTGAACGATAGCCAAGAGTTCGACAAGTGAAACCCTACATACGGGTGTGAAGCAATGACCCCGATTAAGGTAGGAATCAGTTTGTTCCAAAGGGAAGTTTTCAACAAAGAAATAAATGAAGACCTTCTCGGCCTAGGGCTAGACCTAATCGAAGAGCATCGGGTCAAGTCTCAATTAAGGCTTGCCTCATATTAGCAGCAAGCCAAACGATACTTTAACACCAAAGTAAAAAACAAAGACTTTGAAGTGGGCGACCTAGTTCACAGGAAAGTCATCCAAGGTACCCAAAACCCGAACATGAGGGCACTTAGGCCCAAATGGGAAGGTCCTTTCAGGATCTCCGAAAAGCTCGCACTAGGATCTTTTCACCTAGAATACCTCAAAGACGAAGCCATACTACGAGCCTGGAACACCGAGCATTTGCAAAAGTATTACCAATAAGCAGCGCGGGTTCCGCTTATGACTTTCTTTTTATCATTCGATGTAGGCCATTCATGGGCAAAGTGCTTTATCAATAAAAGAGGTATTATTCATAATCTTTCTTTTGTTCATTATTGATGTTTTAATTTGTTTAGCATTTATTCGTCGCTTCAAAGATCACGACCTACACTGTAGCATTCCAATAAAAAAAACTCGGAGTCAAGAGTCCGAGAAAAGGCAACTTATCTCAATAAGTCACGCCAAAATCAAACTCTATAAGGGTGAAATATCCCAAATGGACGAAGTTAAACTTGAAAGAAAAATTTCAAGAAAAACACATCGAAAGGAATCGGCCTTAAGCCGACGACCAAAACTCGAAACAAACAATTGATCCGGAATCAGAGTTTTATGTCACAAAAGATTTCCTTGCACACATCTTAAAAAGCTCTTCAAAAAGCGAGCTACACATAACTTGGAGCAAATTCGAATATGCTATTACAAGTCCAATTTGGACAATTGAAATGACCCTACAAAAATATCAAATTTTTGCTCGATGAGGATATACTAAAAAATCTTCCTTTCATTAATAAAGTGCTATTACATTCTAAAAAAAAAAAAAAAATGATGTTTCAAGCAGCTGGGGGAGTAGGGGGATCATCATTGACCAGTCCAGGGAGTCCGTAGCTGACTGAAAAAGACGGTTCCTCGACGAAAGGAATGGCAACAATTTCTTCAAGGTTGGGAACCTCACTTGGGGGAAGTGTAGTTAGGGGAGTCAGATCCTCAACTTCTTGCTTAAGCCTGATCTCCTCTTCACCTTTCTTGACCTCTTCCTAGCCTTCACTGTCATCCTTGGAGTCATTTGAGTACACGTAGGCCATTCCCTAAGCCTCGGTCTTCCCCTGTCGAGCTCCTTCTAATAAGCTTACGGGAGGAAAGAGAAGTCGATTGAAGGGTGGGCTCCCCACTACGTCTATACAACAAAGACTAACGTCTGCCAAGCCTAGGCGGTGATGGTCTCATTCAACTCTGTTAACCTTTCGCCTCTTAGGCAAGGTCGAGCAAGGACTGCTTGAACTTGGCCTCCCAATCTGAGGCATCTTTTTGAGCCGAGGAAAGCTCAAAATTCAGTTTATTGTTGGCACCTCACTATTGCGTCAAATTCTTCCCAGCCTTAGTTGCCTCGGCTTCAGCCTTAGCTCGAGCGGCCTTGCTTGCTTTGAGCTTGTCAAGGAACTCCCTTTCCTTGGCCTCGAAGGTCACCATTTCCGCCTTGAGTCACTCGAGCTCAACCTGCCTAGCTTTCTTCTCATTCTCTGCAACCTCAGCCCTAGCCAGAGTATCCTCTTTCACCATCTCTGCTAGTTGCCACCCTTTGTGAGTGCCCTACAAGGTGGCATAGCACACATCGTAGAGAAGCCTACTTGCCATGGTAGCCTAAAACAGATAAGACGAAAAGTCAGTAAGAAGTGAGGACAACATGCAAATAAAGGAAAAGTAGAGCGAACACTAGTACTTTCACTACATAGCTGCACACCAAGGCCAACATCTCGGTAGGAGATGCGTCCCTAACAGCCACGAATGTTCATCGGGTGATGTTGTCCCCGACTACTGCAACCCCAATGCTAATATGGTCAGGGAGTTGATCGATCAACGCATTGACTGTAGCTTGGGTTGCTTCATCCATGTTCTTGCTTTTCGGTCGGGATGAGCTAGACTTACTCCCCCCAGCAGCGCTAGCCTCGCCTGCAAGAGCGAACTTCTTCTTAGCCAAATCCTTGGCGGTTGTTTTCTGTAGGCTGCCAGCCTGCACAACGACCACTTTGCCTGAGCCAACTTGTTGCTCGGCCACTTTTTGCTTTCCCGAGCCTGCTTGAGGCTCAGACAATTTCTTCTCGCCCAAGCCATCATACTGCATAGGCCCCTTCTGTTTTCCCGAGCCCCCAACCAACTCAGGCATTTTCTTTGTTGGCCCTTTCTGGGGCTTAGAGACATTCTTCTTGCCAACTACCTTTGAGGTAGTCACAGGCTTCTTCGCACTTGGGTCTTCCCTAAGCTCGCCACTATCGCATTTCACGTCGGCAATGTTAGTGGGCTACTTCGTCGCCAAACCAGTTGATGTCTTCTTGGCAGCCGCTGAAGGTACCGCTTTCTTCTTAAGGCCTTTTGGTTTCTCAGCCCACATTTCTGCAAAAATGAAGCAAACAGTGAGCGACCTATCTGCACGGGGAAAATAAGCGCAAGTAAACGATAACTTAAACATTTTCTCCAAAATGGTAGGAAACTTGGCGTCGTCTCAACAGAAGCCGTATACCCTCAAGTGAGGAAGCATAATGATCACGTTAACGTTTCGCTATCCGTTGGGAAGGTCACTGAAACGCTGGAGCCCTTGCAAGGTTGAGAAAGGGAGATAGTTCTTCTCGACGTTAACTGCAAAATAAAGCAACTCGGTTAGCTAGAATACAAAGATCGAAAGTGATCCTCGCACGCACGGAAAGTCGAAGTCTTACTCGCTTTCGAAGCGAAAACAACAGTCTCTCTAATCATTCAATCGATTCCCAGATAACTTCAAATCCAGATATTACGGGAACGATCATATTAACAGCAAATCACAGCGCAATCACAACACCGACTCATGAGAATATCAGAGTTGCAGTTCAAATAAATTGTAATCCCTTTATTTTTGCTTTTTCCTTTGTACAAATATTATATATAAACCCCCTTAAATGAGGAAAAATGGGTTAGATATTTTTCAAAGAACTCTTATTGTAAGCTCTTATAGCAAATACAAACAGTGGACGTAGGCTCAAGAGTTTACCTTGCCAAACCACTTTAAAAATCACATTGTTATTTATTTTATTGCATCTATCATTCACCCATCACAGATTATTTGTGATCACGCCCACATCCATTTTGATTAAACCAAGGTCAATCGGATCTCTCTGGTTGGTGTGAATTTTTGTATCAACAATTTTTTTACAGGTTTGAATGGCATTAGCCTTTTTTGGGTTGGTGTACTATTTTTCAAAAAAATCTAGGGGTTAAAAAAAGTACAGTAGTGTTTACTAGACCCTCAAATTTTTACATCAATCATAATTAAATTCATATCATTTTGAATTTGGCTCGAAGAAGTTAATACCGAACACGCCCAGGAGATGACATTAATCCCCGCGGTGATGAGCCCCTACCTTGTTCGGGCCGAGGATGACATGCCAAAATTCTGTGGCGAGACTAGGATTGATTTAGAGTCAACGACAGGGATTGATACCTAGATCTAGCTCGACCCATAATCCCCGAAAAATATTAAAAGTTAAGCGAAATTATTTTTGAATCCGACCTATTTTGTTAGTGATTATTGTTTATCCAAACTCCTAAATCTAATCTAATGCAATATATTACTGACAATATTTATTAAGTGACAATATTTTTGCATCTTTATAAGTCAATTTGCCTGTTTGCTTCACCATAACATTCTAAAGGCAAGATTGTAAATTTGGAAAAAAAAAAAAAAAAGTGCCTCCAGATATGTAATCCTATATATTTGCATATATTATGAAACTAATCATGAAAAGCAGAAAAACATAGGTAATAATTTACAAATTATTGTCTTACTTCAATTTATCTTATTACATGAGCATCAAACTTATGCATGTTATATCAATTATTAGTTAATACAAACTAATATTAATGGGCATATTCTAATCTAATAACTTTACTGCATTTTAAGTTTAAATGATTTTTTGTATGTATAAGGTATTTGATTTTTTTTTTTTTTTTTTTTTTTTTTGGTTACTATCTAAAATCAGCAACATCGGCAGCAACTGGAAAATCAGTTACGGTTTGATATTATCACTATCATCCCTTTTTTGTTACGTCATCGTCATCAAGATTAATTTTCCCTCTTCGGAGTTTTCTTAAACTTCCTCTTTGACCTATCAAATTTACTTCAGGGAACTGATTTTTACTCCCCATTTATTGTATCAATAGCCCCCACTTCTGTTAGTATTGAGGGTAAAATCATCAAAACAAGAATAAAGCCATGAGTGTGTCCAAAATTGCATGGGTAATGGCAGCTCCTAGTTTATTCAAAGCGCATTATATTGGTTTTCAAATCACCAACTCAAGCATAGCACATTGGCGTCTCCCATCACAGCATCCATTAGTTCAATTTATTTAATCCCAACTTCAAGTCCTACAACTGCCACATTTAATGTTTAAATTGTACTTATGCTTTTTCATGTTTTTTGTGGTACGTTTCAAAGTCTTATATACGTTTAACATGCTTAAATAATTTAAAGTTTATTTTTCGTTAATAAAATAAGTTTGCTTAAATTGATTCTAAAAACAATTAATTATTAAAACATTTTTTAAACATTGTATCAAGCATGTTTTCATGCTTTAATATTTTTTAGTAAATAATAAATCAAATGACCCTATGGTATGTTGTAAGTTCAACTTTTATGATATAAAAATCAATATATATGAGTGTGTGATTTACCATTAACAATTTCGCAAGATGGAAATTTGGTTCATCGTCTTCATCTCTCTCAGCATTGTTACGTTGTTTAACCTTCTCTTTTCAAAAAAATCCAAACCTACACTACCTCCAAGTCCCTTCTCTTTTCCTATCATTGGAAACTTTACATTGCTCCGCAAATCTCCTTCACAAATGGAATCCTTTGTCCGATCACTTAACTCAAAACTTGGTCCCGTAATCACCCTCCAATTCTTTGGAACTTCTCCCGCCATAATCATTTCTGACCGCTCATTAGCCCACCAGTCTTTGATCCAAAATGGCGCTGTGTTTTCTGATCGCCCATCTTCCACCACCATTACAAGAGTCACTAGTAATCAGCGTACAATCACCTCTGCTTCTTATGGCCCTACATGGCGCCTCCTCCGCCGTAACCTTATGCCAGAAATCCTCCACCCTACTCGTGTGAAATCCTATTCAAATGCGCGCAAGTGGGTGCTTCAAATCCTTGTTGATATTCTCAACTCTCACTACAAATCCGGTGATCCAGTCCGCCTTCATGACCATTTTCAATATGCCATGTTTTGCTTGTTAGTCCTGATGTGTTTCGGGGACAAAGTTGACGAGAAGACAATTGAAAAAGTGAAAGAGGCTGACCATCACCTTCTTCATAATTTGAGCCGGTTCCATATCCTCAATTTCTTGCCAAAACTGACAAAGATTTTGTTTCGTAAAAGATGGGAAGAGTTCTTGAAAATGTACGGAGAAAAATATGATGTGTTGATGCCGTTGATAAAAGAGAGAAGGAAGTTGAAAGAAGAGAGAATAAACAATGCTAAACAAGTGAACGATGAGTATGTCTTAGCATATGTAGATACTTTATTTGATCTGGAACTCCCGGAGGAGAAGAGAAAGCTTAATGATATAGAAATTAGTAATTTGTGCTCGGAGTTTCTTGTTGCTGGCACTGATACAACATCCACAGCGTTGCAATGGGTGATGGCAAATTTGGTTAAGTATCCACGTATTCAAGAAAAGTTATTCACAGAGATTAAAGGGGTTGTTGGAGATGAAGAGACAGAGGTTAAAGAAGATGAGTTGCAAAAGATGCCATACTTGAAAGCAGTGATTTTGGAAGGTTTACGACGCCATCCTCCTGCACACTTCTTGCTAACACATGCTGTCTCAGAGGACACAGTTTTGAATGGGTTTTTTATTCCAAAGAAAGCAAGTGTAAATGTGATGGTCGCGGATATAGGATGGGATCCAAAAGTATGGGAAGATCCTATGGAGTTTAAGCCAGAAAGGTTTTTAAATAATGAACAAGCGTTTGATATAACAGGGAGCAAGGAGATAAAGATGATGCCATTTGGGGTTGGGAGAAGAATTTGTCCAGGCATTGGTTTAGCAATGCTTAAATTGGAATATTTTGTGGCAAATTTGATTTGGTGGTATGAGTGGAAAGCTGTGGATGGAGATGAGGTTAATTTGGAAGAAAAGCGTGAGGTGCTCACAGTCGCCATGAAAAATCCATTACAGGCTCATATAAGTCCTAGGACCAAATAAAGATTTGAAATATCTTATGTTAATTCTCATTACGTTGTTAGTACCAATCTTTACAAGTTTTGTGCCTGTTCTAAGGTTGTGAATGTATTGGGCCTTGTCGCCGTAAATGGGCAAGGCCTAGTAGAATCAACAGGCTTGCATTATGAGATAAATGGTATGTTTGGTTTATTATTTTGGATAGAATTTTGGGGATAGTATTGGATAGTTGGATAGTTATGATTACGAGAATAAGATTTTCAGAATATGTGTTTGATAGAGTATTTTGAATTTGATATTTGTGTTGAATATTTGATTAATATATTTTTTTATAAATGATTTATTAATATAATATTTTATTGCATTTTGTTAAAATAATGTATTATTATATATATAACTTATCAAGTTACATTTTAATAATACTAAATATTTTATTGGTAATTTTGTCACCTGTATATATTAAAAAACAAAAACTCATATTAATTTCAAGTACTAATCCAACTGTTTAAAAACATTACATTAATACATATATGACAAAAGTACTAATTATCAACCCTTACAATCATTATTACACGTACACTCCATTAATAACTACGACATGGTCCACTGTGCTGCCTACAGTGCATTCGTTATGTTATCCCGTACAGTCGTCATGTTGTCTATAATACCTTATTGCGGTTGACTCGGTCATTCTCCATTTCGCCCATATTCTGCCCTATTTTGACGATCACAATATACTTGCTTATTACCCATACTATTATTGGTTTGTTCGAAGATACGGTCATCCATATTGTACATTCTGATAAAATTATAAAGTACACAACATGCCATAACAATCTTCCCTTGTTTCTCCAACGAGTAATTGTTCATTCCATTTAGAATACGGAACCGTCTTTTCAAAACACCAAAGATTCTCTCGATAACATTGCGGAGTGAAGCATGTCTGTAGTTAAACAACTCTTGTAACCCCCTTCGGTTATGACGGTGATCAGAAATATGGTAAGCCACTCGCCTATGAGGGGCAAGAAATCCATCTCTATTTGGATAACCCACATCAACCAAATAGTATTTCCCTATAATAATATCAGACATTTTATCTGAATTACAAGGCCTCAACAGTGGAGGTAATACACTATAATACGTCAAGAAAATACTTATACCTGGTGGAGGATGTGGGAATCCAGAATTAGGATCATCAATAATTGAATTTAAAACTCTTGAATCATGCGCAGATCCTTCCCATCAAATAACGACATAAGTAAACATCATCTTAAAGTCGCATACAGCCATTACATTCTGTGACATCGATCCTTTGTGATTCTGGTACCTATCGGCAAATTCACGTGGAACCGAAGCGTATACATGTGTGCCATCCATGGCTCCAATACAGTCCTATCATGCAAATTGAATTTTACTCATATTAACCTACTATAAAAATTAATAATACAATGAACTTAACTATCTACCAATAGCAAACATAATCAACCAGTACCTTAAAGAAAGGGTAATATTTTCTGTTGGCTGATATTTCCCATAGAACATCATTGAAGTCAGGTAGTCTGATAAACTCTGTCTTCAACTCATATATAGCGTCGCAAACTACTGTAACATGTCTAGAGATCGTCTCACCCGAATGTTGGAAATCCTCCATCATCGTTCTGATTGTCCCGTTTTTTCCAACGATTGTTAGAAATATCATAACTTGTTCTTCCAAACTCGTCCTCTTGGTTGGTTCCAATTTGCCTTGATCGGACAAAATTTCACATAACAATGTAAAACAGTCTTTGTCCATATGGCACTTGTCATAGATCCTGTCAAGATGACTGTTAAGTACTTCCAACATGTACTGATGACCAGTTAATATGGATGTATGTCGTAGTTCACGCCCACTTGCTTCTAACACGGCAACACCGCAGAGTGCAATGGCTATATCTGTCAGTATTTCTTCTTCATCCCTCTCATCTGTAGCACGTCATCCTCTTCCTGTACGGCTAGACGACGCCATTTAAACCTACACATTTGCAAAACATTTATCAACAATTAACAGTTGTTGTACTACTTAGCAAAATATAACAGTCAATATTTAATTGTCATGACAATCGAAAATGGTGTTTACACATGTAATATCACATAAATAAGTTCATACAGTAGCGTTATAAATTGTAATTGTAATGACAACTACCCACTGACGCATACAAAATTGTTGCTAAACGCTTATGAAATATAGTGTCATCTACTTATTGGGAAAGTTGTTATAAATCCAGTTAGCCTTTTCCTCCAATGGGAGTTTCACGAATATCTCCCACCACCCTGGATTTTCATATAAGTACGTGACAACCGGCAGGTAAAACTGTGTCGGTACTTGCATGGCCGTCATGATGTCAATACAATTGCTCATGGAAAAAGGATCAGACGAAGCACTGGTGTTCTCTTCTTCCCTCTCATCTGCACTGCGATTTCTAGCCCTCGATCCCATAGTCCGCTTCTCCGCAAGCTCGTTCGTCAAGCTAAAAATGGCATCCGCAATTGAATGTCTAGGCCTCCTTCTGTGCCTCATATTTCTCGCTCTTCCATGGCCAAATGTGTTTGGCTGTTTTTCCCGTGTCGTCCGATCAGGATCAGGTTCAAAGTCGCTATCATCAATGGGAACTGCATCGGGATTGGAATAACTAGAGGTCTCCACCGGTTGGGATGTAGATGTGTACGCATATCTTCCAGTAGCAGTTTGCTTCTCAAATATTATTTCATAAAACTCCTTGTGAGGAAGTCCTTTGTGGTAAAATTATTGCGCCAGTGGGTTTTGCTGGTAAGTTAAAAGAATAATATATTAATATTTAGCAGTCTGAAAAAAATGCGTACATTTACGGTGTCGTTGAATAATAATAGTTAAAAAATATGAAAATTTACCTTGACATATTCTTGCCAAACCTCAATGGGACACGTTGGACTTTGTGACTCGTGATCCCACCCGAACCCTGTGTGTTGCAGCAATTTCCGCCATGCTTGATAAACTTTACGCAAGCGAAAGAACTTAGAGGTTAATTGTGTCACGTTGAGTCTTCTGTCAGCCAGTGATGATATGTCGTCCAACATTTCCTGGTAATCAGCTATTTTTATTATAGTACCGTGCAAAGTTTTGGCCTGCTCAGATAACAGGACCGGAAATTTGTGGGTCATCTCAGCAGACTAGGCCATAGAATCACTCATCTAAAGACAATACGGTGAGGGACAACCAATATTAGGGCACCATACGAATCACCAATCACATTACAAAATATAATACTCACATGTTAATGTAATCAACTAAACACATATAAAATTATACCTCGTTCGATCCGACACTGCTTGAAGACGTCAATGCAGGGGGAGATACAGACAATGTCGACCAATAGGGTGTATGACGAACTCCAAGTCTGGAAAAATGTCGAAACTTTCGCCTCTGTTGCAAGTAATAATCAAGCCTATGATGTCAAGACAAATTATGTTGACATCTGTGCATATGAGCGTAATTTCTGATTACGATTAAAGAACGATGTCGAATCTACACAACAAATATATCAATTAGTGAAACCCGAATAAAATATCTGAGTCAACCAATTACAAAACGCATTATTAAAGTCCAAATTAAAAGGATTAATGAAAAGAAAAAAACAGTATTAACACAAATTATTTCCAATAAAAAAATGAAAAAAATAGCGTCTCGGTGTCTTGAAAACAAATAGGTAATGGAAACTTACAAACTGGATTTGGATACTTCGCGGGTCTCTTTCCCTTCTCTGAGACAGATAAACATCAAAAACAATTAAAGGGATCCATGTGTGTACAGGAGATTAAAAACCTGTCAAACAAAACAAAAAACTTATTAAAACAATTCATTCGTGTGCCAAACAAAACAAAAATGCATTGAAAAGGATTCATGCCTATGCCAAATAAAACAAAAACGAATAAAAAAAAAATCATTCCCGTGCCAAACAAAACAAAAACGCATTTAAAATCATGCGTGTGCCAAATGCCAAATAAAACAAAAACCCATTCACAATCATGCGTGTGCCAAATGCCAAATAAAACAAAAACCCATTCACAATCCATTAACGCAAAACAGCATCCCCTTCTACACAAATCAAACAAAAACCCATTCATAATCCATTCGTGCCAAACAAATAAAAAACGCAAAACAGCATCCCCTTCTACACAGATCAAACAAAAACCCATTCACAATCCATTCGTGCCAAACAAATAAAAAACGCAAAACAACATCTCCTTGTCCACAAATCTGAGGTGGGTTTGATCCAGATGGGGGTGTGGGTTTGTGACAGATTGGGTCACGGTCACGGTGGGTTTGTGTGTGATCGAGGTGTGGGTTTGCGACAGATCGGGTCACGGTCACGGTGGGTTTGTGTGTGATCGAGGTGTGGGTTTGCGACAGATCGGGTCACGGTCACGGTGGGTTTGTGTGTGATCGAGATGTGGGTTTGCGATAGATCGGGTCACGGTCATTGCGGGTTTGTGTGTCATCGGGGTGTGGGTTTGCGATAGATTGGGTCACAGTGGGTTGGTTTGCGACATATCGAGTCACGGTGGGTTGGTTTGTGACAGATCGGGTCATGGTGGGTTTTTGTGTGACAGATCGGGTCACGGTGGGTTTGTGTGTGACAGATCTGGTCACGGTGGGTTTGTTTGTGATAGATCTATTTCCGGGTTCACAGTTGGGGATCTGAGGTGGATTCGCGGTGGGTTTGTGACAAAGGGATTTGCGAGTTCACGATGGTGGGTTGACGGTGGGTTCACGTTGGGTTAGGATGTGGGTTTGTGACAAAGGGATTTACGGGTTCATGGTGAGAAGTGAAGCACTGAAGCTGGTACTGGATACTAGAAAGTGAAATGGTGGTAATGCAAACTGGGAAGTGAAGCACTGAACCTGGTAATGGATTATCAGAAACTGAAATGGTGGTGATGGATACTGAGAAAGTGAAGCACTGAAAACAGTAATGCAAATTGAGAAGTGAAGCACGAAGTTGGTAATGGATACTGAGAAAGTGAAATGGTGAAGCAGTGAAGATGTAGTGAAGAAAAGTGAAAAAGCTAACTGTAACGGTCAAAAAAAAATTTGTCAGGGTAGTTGTCAGGATTGAGTTATCAGGACAATATTGTGTAAATAATAAAACAAACACTATCTGTAGAATCCGGTCCAGAATATGAATAAAAATACTTAGCCAAATGCAACCTTTGATGTTTCTGAAATGTTTCCAGAAGTTCATCAAAAAAATTTTAAAAAGTGCGGGGAAAAACTGATTAAAAGTGTAATAGTCAAACATTACAGGTAGTAAGTGATATTTTATCATTAAGTAAAATGATTTTATCCCCATCTCTTGCTTCTTGGCAAATTTAACCCTTAAATATAAATAAAATAAAATAAATTATAAAAGACAAGATTATATACACCAAAATTCTTCTAAACACCCCCATTCAAGTAAAATAAAAATTACATTACAAAGTTATCAGTAAAATAGTTGTACACAAGAGAATCCCTTTTTTTCTTCTGCAAATTCTAAAAACGAAGAAAGAAATTCAATTTTCACCCCTATTTACTACGA